>NW_020523328.1:600000-900000 GCF_003368295.1 Carassius auratus
TAGTGTACTGGAGTTTCTCTAGAGGAAAAGGATCTAATAAATGTTAAATAATCAGAGGAACAGGCTCAGGTGTAGAGCGCCCCAGCTGGGCCTGGGGATGGAGTGGGAATGATGCATGGTTGACAAGCTAGTGCAATAGAGGCCATTCAGCACTGAGCCGCACTGGGCCACACCACTATTCACAAAGACTCTGCAAGTGTAACAGCTGGCACAAAGCAGCACACAGCGAACTCTCGAGGCAATGGGATTGTGGGATAGCATAGTCTTCCACCACCTGCTCAGGGGGAGATATGGCTTTTCTCAAAATGAGCTCTGACCTCTATCTCTCCTCTGTGAAACTCTGAAAGCACTCTAAATAACAGCCGCTGGGTAAGTCAACACTTGGTGATGATGGAGGGAAGCTGGCTGACCCGCACATCTTCACTGTGCTCAGGTACAGCCGTCTCAGCAGGAGCTCAGACAGCTGACGCCTAGAGCACACAAACACTGAAATGACTTTGAAGTCTGGTCTGATGCAGAAAGTAATACCAACATTCTTTCACCATCATTTCCTTTTTAATGTTTATTGGCCTAGTGCAAAGTATTCTGCAAAGGGATTTTGAACTTGTGCACTTAAAAACACCAACAGTACAGACAGCAAATTTGGTTGAGAAATGCAAGTAATATCACATAACATATTGTGTTTTTCTACCCAAATACAGTTGTATTTCTTTAAACTGAATAATTAATGCATAGTGGACATATCTAATGAGTAAAATAAAGCCACATAACACCTTAAAGTGAACATTGAAGTCAAAGTTGACCTATTTACTTTCTTAAGTTCTTGGTCTGGTTGTAAGCGATTTATCGAAGCATTTTGTTCATGCTGTGTTGTAGTAATTCGTAAATATTTAATAACTTGCTCTTCTCAATTTTCCTCTTCGGCTGATGTCACATACAGGATAGGTCACACAGGCTATTAGTTTTTTTTTTTAAAGGCCAAGTAGCTGTTTAGACATTGTTTTAGCACATTAGCATTCAGCCAGGATCTATTCTGGTAAAGTAACAGCTACTATTCACAATCTAGTCAATTCTTATGGTTTTTCCCAATTAACTCGGAAATGGCTAAAATTACAGAAGTGCAATGGGCTGCAAATTGCAATTCAGGTTGCCTTTAAGATTAAGGCAAATACAGTATGCACAAGAAGAAAATGTAAAAAAATGCACCGTCAAAAAATTATTTATCCATTAAAGTGAGGAATGGTTAATTTTTCCATTGTTAAAATGTTCCTCAGGCACATGCAGAGGGGGGTGCTTTGATGGCTCAAACCCCTGCCCAAAATTAACCAAAAGTGCCCCTCTCTCAACAATTCATTCAGAGAAAACTATATGTTATTTTAAACAGTCTGAAATAAAGTTTTGTTTTGAAGCATTTTTTTCCCACCTTTATAAAAAAATTATTCAAAAAGTTATTTCTATTTGCTATGTGTCTAAAGTGGTTTATGTCTTTAAAGAATATATATATCTTGCATTGGCAGTGACTACGCTAACATGAGAATATTCAAATAAGTAACTACATAACAGCTTACTGGCCTCAAAGGAAGTGAAATATCAAACTTCATCTTCACACTTATGCACATACATGGATATTTAGTTGAAAAATCTTTACTCCTTATGTATCGTTGTACTTCTGCTCATGCAACCTCATTTGGAGTATTGAAGGTAAGGTAAAACCATAAAGTTTTCAAAATCATTGTAACTGTAATAGGACAGAGGTGTCCACACCGCAACTATTAAAATTTCTTTCAACCAATTGAAAAAACCATAGACCCAATTAAAATCCTTGATATTTTAAAACATGCAGTTGCTGTGCAATCACGTTCACAAAACATATCTAAAGCACCCATGTAGAACGATCAATGTTATTATCCTAGTTGTCCAAGTCCTGACTGTGGAAGGAGGAGGAGTTGGGGATGGAGGAGGATAATTTACTCATGAGCAAGTGAAAGAGCTGCTGAATAATACTGAACAGACCTTATATTGGAATGCTGTGATCCTATAGGTACTGTAGATGTGCACTCACATGACTCACGTGACCTGCCAGGACTAACGCTAAATGCTTCCTTTCTGCGCATTCTCATATAATTCCATTCTTGTTCATTTATGTCAATCTGCATTGCTTGCGTTGTTTAATATTGGATGTTCATTCAACTCCCACCCACCCAAAATTAATTTCATGCCTGTAAAACCCTCCCTAAATACACGGGCTGCTAATTACATTTATTACATTTACATTTATTCATTTATTCATTTAGCAGACGCTTTTATCCAAAGCGACTTACAGATTAAACATAAACATCTATTATAATGTAATGAAATACTTGCTATTTAAATGTTACTTGTAAAACTTTTGTTATACATGGCTACATTTGCCAGCCAGATGAACAAAGAACAATCTGTTTGAAGGGAGCAGTCATTATTTTTATAGTTCTGTTTTAACTACATTTCCATGGATCCAAGATATTCTGAATGCATGAAACATATGGCAACACTGTATCTATGGAACTATGTACGTGCATGAGAACAGATTGTGAAAGGTGAAGACGTCTGCTGAATTGTGTAAAAGTGAGCTCAACAGTTTAGCTGTGGACTGTATCTATGCCTGCAGCAAAAGCATTGACTGTCAGAGAATCACAATCCCCCCAAAGCTCCCCTAGAGAAAGAAAATAATCTTTAAGTGGGGTGAAGAATGTTACAAGCCACCAGCTCTGAGACAATTACTTCATGTAGGAGAAACTCTTTAATCGTCTTCCTTTCAGAGCGTTAAATTGTAGCAGAAGCTCAAGTATATTGAGGGATTCCTCTAAAGCTAACATGATAATGTCTGTGGATGCAGATCAAGGTGACTGATGAACATTCAAAAGCACAGAGCAACTACATTTTTGAGAATAGTTCTTATTTGATGGGTTGTAAGTCTGTTCAGACAATGGTAAATGCAAATAATAAAATGCAACAAACTGTAAAAAATCATAGATCATTTGATCCAATCAAACTGTACTTTGGCCCAAATTCATCTGTCACTTAAAACTAGACAAAATAGGCAGACGTCAATTCAGACAGGATATGTAAAACGTTCTCTTCCTCAAAAACAACAGAAAAACTTTTACAAGGTTAAAAACAAAAATGAACCTAGAATATAAATGCATAAAAAATTACTGTGTGCTGAATTTTCAGCTGCCAAGAGCATGAAATCATCCAAATTTAAGAGGCACTCGGGAACTAAACACTATAAAACAACTTCAAACAAGCCAGTTGAGATTTTTTATTTGTTTTAAGGTTAATTATTAAAAAGAATAGTTGAACAAAAGTTCACAAATTAAATATACTGTTTAAATTGTTACTGCACTGAGTTATTTTGGAATCAATTTAAAATTAATTTACACACACTTTAACAATTAGGTCCATATATATACATATATATATTTTTATACACTGAGACAATTTTCATTTTTTCAGCTATATTCCACCAGAATAGAATTATAATGAAACAATCTAGATGAAATTGAAGTGCAGACTTTAAAGTGGAATTGAAGCAGTCAGTCAAGTTTGCATTATTTAGGAAAATAACTTCCATTTTAATAAATGATATATATAACTAACATGATTAATGTAACCATTTTAAAGAAAAAAAGTCTGTTTTGTTATAGCCGAGCAGTAGGACTTATTAGGGGTTGAAGAAGTTCAAACCAGAAGTCGCTGGTTTGGGGTAAAGTGCGGGTCAGAAATAATACACTGCACTAAGCTTTTTTGACAAAAACCACTCCAATCCGCAAACAAACAAATGAGGAAGAGGAGGATGATGACAGTCCAGTGCATTCAAGGAGAAAGGTTTGTAGTTTTAGTTTCCAGATTCTTATTTTTATGAATGTAACTACTTCAAGGATATTTAAGTATTTAACTATTCTGTTTTTAAATACCATTGTTTTCCGTAGTTGGTGGAGTGTTATTTGGTTTCCAATCAATGAGGAGAGGCATCGCAAGGTCCTAAAGATGGCGGCTGCAACAAAAAAAGTCACGTGACTGAAACCCATGAATACATGTTTACTTAGATAGTCCTCAAGACTGTCATTCTGACGTGCTTCGTGTGCATTAGCTGATGAAGGCGGGAAAGAAAGCTCAATTTGGTAGCCTACTCACATGCTGTCAGAGCCGAGCTGTGGCTTTGTGTGTATGTTTGTATGTGTGCGGCGCGTGAGTTCTGCATTTAAATCTCTTTCAGAAAAGGTCTATCACAGCATGTAAGTACCACATTGAAATCTATTCCGTGCTGTCTCACGCTTGAATGGCTTAAAACACTTTAATGTTTAAACTGTCAGCAGCTGAAATAATAAAAATAATGTGTTGATGTCTAACACTGTATCAACTATACTCTGGTACAGAATGTACTATAGCCTGAGAATCTTGTGTGATTGTATCAGTACAGAAAGAAAACTTTTTAATAGAATATTTTTAGGCAATGAGGCCTTCCTTAAAATCACACACACTCAGATAACAATCAACATCAGGCATGCACACGCACATGCACACGCACACGCACGTGTACACACACACACACATGCACACACACACGTTGACTGGTTTCAGAAAAGACTAATGAGCTCTTCAGTGATTGAGGATGCATTTAGATCAGCTCAATTAGAAGAGCATCAAAAATGCACCTCAACACAGGTGTCAGAAAGAAAGAGTGATGGGACAGAGAGACACGATGGAAATTAGTAGTTGTATGTATTCTTCACGCTTCCTCAGAAGAAAGTGGCCCGCACACCACACAGTGATCAAACGTGTGCCGCACACAGAGGTCGCAAAGCAACATCAAACAGCCCTTGCACAATAGCAGAGAGGAAGGGACTAATGCTTTCGGCGTCTTTTATTTCAGATTGCGTGTATGTGTGCACGTAACGAAAGCTTGCAGTTGGGATTTCCGTGCAACATTGTGTTCTTTGAGCACCATCTGTGTTGCAAGTTACCTTATCCAATAATGAAAGAATTAGTAGGTGAAACTTTCATTTTTTGAAAATCGGAGTTGAAAGTGTGTTTGTTTGCACAGCTGTCTCGTTCCTACGTGAAGCAGAGATGGATGTGTTACCATAGTGATCTGCATCTCCGCTCACTCCCCAGACAAATTTATATAATGAGATCACACAAACACATGCACACACAAACACCACATCATCTTCACGGGCTGTGGCGATAACGAATGACAAACACATGCTAGTCCGGTAACATTCTATCAGCAGCTTGCACACCTACACACAACATGGGCTGCATTAAGACATGTGCTAACAAGGCCAAATCAGATGCACTGCACATCTAGACTTCACATAATAATGAACAAAATCAATGCAGCTGGATAATGCAAGATTCTTAACTATCCAAAACACAAAGGCTTCACATTTTGGAAACATCAACTGTTTTCTATAAACTAATATGCAACTAACCATAAGTCAAAGATAGAGCTATTCAAAAAATATGTGGCCCAAAACCATCCATCACTTGGAATAGGCTGGACAAAATTGATAGATGTCAACATGGAGAGGTAGTGTAGCTTGCACTTCTCATCAAAAACCACAGAAAAAAATGCAGGCAGTTAAAAAAAATTAAATAAATAATAATAATAATAATTTTTAAACCAAGCCTGTTGATATTTTCATTATTATTTTATTATTATATATTAAATATATTAAACCAAGTTTGGAATTTTTTTTAGCAGTTTTGGGGACTATTTAAATGTAGCAAATCTACTAAATTAACTTAACCTTACAACTGAATGTGCTGAGGCAAACATTAACCATGTTCTGCTAAAATGTGTTACATTTTTATTCATTTAGGTGAACTGACGCACTTAGATGGTTTATGCAAATGAACTAATTCAAAATAACAATTCAGCCATTTGACTACCAGCATGGCATTTTAGGCCTTATAATTGAAAATGGTTCATTTAAAAATCCCCACTGTTTTATGCTTGAAAAATACAGCTGATTATTTTTTTAAAAGATATCATTTTGCACACCTAAAATATAATGAATGTGTTTGCATCTGACACATTTAATTGTAAGAAGAAAATTGGTAAGTTAGTCATTTGAGCCATTTCCATCTGAAATCATGAATATTCATGAGACTGCAGAGCTTTATTCTATTAGAAGGCGTGGCTTCATTATTATTCATGAGGCCATGTGACATTTCATCAAGTCCTGCACTTCAAACACTCAGGCACTTCAGTGAGTTGATGCTGTCCTAAAACTCGTTTCATGTGTCTTGTCTGCTTGGCTTCTAGCGCAAATGCTTTCAATCAATGACAGATCCATCCATAATCTGAGTGTGTTAACCTAATATAATTAACTAATTATATACCTATATATATATATATATATATATATATATATATATATATATATATATATATATATATATATATATATATATCAAAATTTATAGTACTGTAAAAAGCTCAGCATATATGTGTTTCAACTATAGGCATCGATTTAATTTATTCATAGTTCATTAATAATTATTCATAATTGGAGTCTTGACATGATACAGCAGTTTCTTGTTCAAATGTTTTGTTTAGCACTGACACATTATATACCTGTCACACCTGGACTCATTTAGTGTGTTTTTGCCCGTGACCCAGTTTCTGTCTTCCGTGTTTAGTTTGATTAGTTCCCAGGTGTGTCTATTATCTTCCTCATGTGTTCCATGTCCCTGTTAATTTAATGATTCCATCCACCTGTGTTTCCCCAATTATCTGTTGTACATAAGCCTTGTCCTTTCAGTTCTGTTTTTTCGGGTCTCCTCACTTGCTACTTACGTGTGTCTACCTCTGTGCTCCATGTTGGATATCCCCTGTGTTGGATATATTAAAAGCCTTATTTCGTTTATTCTCGGCTCCGTGTTCCTTCCGGCAGCGTAAAACCGTGACAGAAGACCCGACCTAAAGAAGAAAATAGACAACTGCGTGTTTTTTTCCTCCGTTTTGTTTTTGTGTTTTCAAAGTCTTTTTGTTTCGTAGTGTTCTATGGATCCCCTCTATCGTCCCGAATTCCTCATCCTCCTGCTGAAGCAGGAAGGACGTTCTCTCGAGGACCATACCAGACAGTTTCTCCTATTAGCTAATGCCACCAGCTACCCGGACGACGCGCTCTGCACCTTCTACAACACCAGCCTGAATTCCAAATGCAGAGCGTTGTCGTCCGAAGATGGTCCTCGAGAGGATTTCGCCGCATTCGTGGAGTGGACTCTGGCGAGAAATGGCTCATCTTTCACCATCTGCCCCATAGAGGATCTCGCCAGTCCCACTCCCGACCCAGAGGCCAGCCAGCCACCATCACGCCGCACGGAGCCAGAGCCCACCGCAGCCGCAGAGCCCGAGCCATCCACTGACAGGGAGCCGGATCTCGAGAGCGCGACTGACCAGGTGTGTGAGCCGGCAACACCGTGCATCGTGGGAGTCCTCGTGGAGATCGAGGGCGTGGAGGAAAGCCCTGCCCACACTCCTGCGACTGAGGGTGAGCTGGATGCAGTCTCTGAAGATCATATGGAGCAAGTTCTGGATCTGATGGACTGGTCTATGGAGGTAATCCCTAATTTTCCTGTTTCCCTGCTGGTTCCGTCCAGCCCTGATTCCCCTGTATACCCTCTCAGTCTCCCACTCCTACCTCCTCCAGTCATTTCCTCTGCTCCATTTCCGCTGGTTCCGCCCAGCCCTGAGTTTTCTGTTTCTCCGCTGGTTCCGCCCAGCCCTGAGTTTCCTGTGTCTCCGCTGGTTCCGCCCAGCCCTGAGTTTCCTGTGTCTCCGCTGGTTCCGCCCAGCCCTGAGTTTCCTGTGTCTCCGCTGGTTCCGCCCAGCCCTGAGTTTTCTGTTTCTCCGCTGGTTCCGCCCAGCCCTGAATCTTCTGTTTCTCCGCTGGTTCCGCCCAGCCCTGAATCTTCTGTTTCTCCGCTGGTTCCGCCCAGCCCTGAATTTTCTGTTTCTCCGCTGGTTCCGCCCAGCTCTGAATCTTCTGTTTCTCCGCTGGTTCCGCCCAGCTCTGAATCTTCTGTGTCTCCGCTGGTTCCGCCCAGCTCTGAATCTTCTGTGTCTCCGCTGGTTCCGCCCAGCTCTGAATCTTCTGTGTCTCCACTGGTTCCGCCCAGCCCTGAACCTTCTGTGTCTCCTGTATTCCCTCCCAGCCTCCCTCTCCCGCCTCCTCCCAAACCTGCTGGTCCCTCTACTCCTTCGCTGGTTCCATCCAGTCCTGATCCTCCTGTCCTTCCTCCCATCCTTCTCCTCTCTCCTCCTCCTAGACCAGCCAGTTCCTCGCCATCCCTGCTGGTGCCAGTCAGTCCCGCAGCTCACCCTCAGTCCGCGCCATCGGGGCGCGGTGGTTCGCCGCTGGACTGCCAGTCTCCAGCTCCGCCTTGGCGTGTTAAGGCCCTGTCTCCGCCTCCAGCCTCCGAGCCCTGGACTCCTCCTCGGTCCTTCGACCCAGCGGCTCCGCCTTGGCTCTTAGCTCCCTCGTCTCCACCGTGGCCTGTCATCCCACCTGCTCCACCGGGCTCCCTCGTCCCTCCGGCTCCACCTTGGTCAGTCGTCGACCATCCGCCGCCTCGGGACTCCACTCCTCTGGTTCCACCTCGTCACTCCATCCCTCCGGCTCTGTCAGGCTCCTCCTTCCCTCCGGTTCCACCTCCATCCTCGGTCACTCCGGCTCCACAGCGGTCTGCCGGGACCCCGCCTCCACCTTGGTCGCCTGAGCCTTCAGCTCCACCTAGGCCCTCCGGATCCTCGTCGTCACCCTGGCTCTGCGGCTGTGCTGCTCCATCTTGGGCTCCTCACCCACCGGTGCAGTCTCCGCCTGTCGGCCCCCTGGTGTCGTCGACCCTTCCTTCACCATGGCTCCTCCCGCCGTCGACTCCACCTTGGATCTCCGTCCTGGCTGGTCTCTGGTGGACCATCTGGCTCCTCCTGCTCCTGTCTCCTCCCTGGCTCCTCCCTCCGTCGTCTCCTCCCTGGCTCCCCCTTTTGTGGTCCCTGTCTGCTGGCCCCCTCCTGGAAGTCCGTCCTCCACCGGAACCTCCTCCCAAGTTCCCACCCACGCCTCCCTCTGTTGTTTCTACGGTGCGAGGACGCACCTACCGGGAGGGGGGAGTACTGTCACACCTGGACTCATTTAGTGTGTTTTTGCCCGTGACCCAGTTTCTGTCTTCCGTGTTTAGTTTGATTAGTTCCCAGGTGTGTCTATTATCTTCCTCATGTGTTCCATGTCCCTGTTAATTTAATGATTCCATCCACCTGTGTTTCCCCAATTATCTGTTGTACATAAGCCTTGTCCTTTCAGTTCTGTTTTTTCGGGTCTCCTCACTTGCTACTTACGTGTGTCTACCTCTGTGCTCCATGTTGGATATCCCCTGTGTTGGATATATTAAAAGCCTTATTTCGTTTATCCTCGGCTCCGTGTTCCTTCCGGCAGCGTAAAACCGTGACAATACCACACAAAAAAAAAATTATTACAGATTTTTTTAGCACTCAATAATGAGGAAGACTGTAAGGGCTGACCTCAATTCTTACTTGTACAGTTATCTTTTAAAGAAGCAGCACTCTTACTGCATTTCTGCATAATTTACAGAGGGAAAGCTCACTTAGCATGAATCACATACTTTCAGGAAAAATGGACCAAATGGGTTCAACAGGATTATTGCAGAGACGTTCACCGACATACTTTTAAAATCATCTCCAGGAGCTTCTGTACAACCTAAAAGCTTCTTTTAAGACACTTCTTCAAAGGCACACTATATTTAAACAAAGTACTTCAGTTAAAAGAAAGTGAGTGTGAGATCTAGAGATATCCGTTTGTCTAGAGGACAAGCTAAAAAATGGTTTGGATTGTCAGATGAACTATCAGAGCAAGCGGTTTGGAAGAGTCTCTTACTGTGGTGTATCTGATGAACACAGAGGGCATTATGGGTATTAAGGGGGCAGAAGGGCAATAAGCACTTCTCTCTGCCTCTCTTGTGAAGAGAGAAAGAGGCGAGTAGCAGAGCAGCGAGTGAATCATGGATTGGCATTGTAACTCAGCCTGTTCCGTTCTAAAAATGTCTCTGGGTCAAACACGCACACAAACGCACACACACACACACACACACACACACACACACACACACACAGATTTACACACCTGTTGCCTGGCAACAAGAATGCTCTCTTGATCAAATGATGGTAGGAAAGTGAGAGGGTTGGTAGAGAGGGAGATTCAGATAGCAGCAGTCAGAGAGAGAGAGAGAGACAGAGTCCACTGTCACAGGGTTGCTAACTTAAGCAGAAGAAAACAACAGACAGTTTATTTTTAAGGACAACATAAGAAGACCTTTATCTATATACCATTTATGCTTTTTGAGATGTATGTTAACTGTTGCATGTGGAAGGGATGGATGCTAGAATCAGAATTTAATCTGATTTCATTTTTAATCTCAGGCATTATTCATACAAAAGTGTCCCACGTCACATACCAATTTAGCAACCTAGTGATTATATTATTTATTATGCGTAGTAGAAATTAGTAATCTGTCCATTCATAAAACAAAACCAAATCAATTCAAAAAATCAAAACCAATAAAAATTCAAAAATTAATTTTAGTTAATAACACAGTAACAAATCCAGTGTAAAATGTGCACCAATGCAAGAAGCTGACTGAATGTGACTAACTTTCTTCACATTTCACCTTTCATAAAATGCATGCATTACCCTTTAAAAGTTTTGGGTCAGTATGATTTTTCTTAAAGAAATGTATATTTTTATTCAGTAATGATACTGTACATTAAATTTATCAAAAAGTAAGAGCAAAGACATTTATAATGTTATACAAAATATTTTGATATTAAATAACAGCTCTTAATTTTTAGCTATTTCAATCTTTTCAACATTGATAATAATACAAAAAATTATCTTAAACACCAAATCAGCATATTAGAATGATTTCTGAAGGTTCATGTGACACAAAAGACTGGTTTAATGGTGCTGAAAATTCCCTACATTTTGAACAGAGTATATACAATGTGTGTGTGTGTGTGTAACAAGACAGCAACAGCAAATGTTATGGTTTTCTTACACAGCATGCAGAAAACCTGTTTGTTTTTCACATTCATCACTTGCTATTTGTTTTCATTCTAATCTGTCATTTGGCAGACACAAAATTGACATAAATACCAAAGTGTTCTTAGCAATAATTCAGGAACTAAACAAAATCGTGTCAAACTGCATCCCGCATTGGATTTAGCACAGGGTGAGTCTGTATCATATGTTATGGTTGGCAACCCTAGCTGACAGTCGTATTTCCTTCAGAGTGCTGGAGAGACACTCTGTTCCCTCAGACTTCGAAGTCTGAAATCAAAAAGACCTTGTCTGCCTAAATAGCCATCCACTCCAAGTGACAAACAGGTCAGCATGATTCTGACACGTCCTCACACCGCAGCACACACTCAAACTTCACACCAGATAACAGCACACATCAGAACAATCATGTTTCACAGCACATATGTGAGGACTTCTGTGGCTTTGACCAGCCACCGCTGCACTTCTCAAGCTTGAGTCTCTATTATTGTCTTTATCACAAACAGCATCAGCTAAAAAAATGATTTCCTCTTTCTTATAAATGAGATCAAATTCAGTATGGGATGTTTTATTTACAAACTCCAGATGGTTTGGCTCAGACCCTGATTGATATTCGGATACAGAACGTGTCCGATAAGCCAAAGGGGTGCAAAGGAAAATGGGATTTCAAAGCCAAATACAGATTGAACCCTCAAAGCAATCTGCCCCTAAGATGACGGGAAGGATATCAAAGAGAACAAGCACCACTGACAAAGAGAGAGAGAGAGAGAGAGAGAGAGAGGTGAAAACAGAGGTCTTTGAAACTAAATTATAGCTTCATATAGCCTGTTTTAGGACCTTAATACTTTTAGTGACACAAAAGGACATGCTGAATTACGATGATACACTGATAGTAGGAGGTGATGTGACAGACTGTCAGTTGACAATGAAAGAAACGTTGTGTTATAGTGTTATCTGGTAAGTTAGATGGATCTCACAGCAGCATGTGTCAGAAAATAAACCCCTTCAGGAGGATACAAAAAAAAAACCTGATCCTGTTGCAATGATGACAAATTATATTTATGACATTACAAGGCTGCTTGCCAAGTAAATGAACTAATGTACTAAAATGATCAGAAATGACTTTATAATGTGAAAGAAAACATTATACAGGTCATACACTCATTATATAAAAATATTTGACCAGCAAGAAACAACTATTCCAGAAAGCTGTATAATAATATATTTCAAGTTTTAATTGATCAGGCCACATGGTGGTGGCATATGGCAATTAGCATGTGCTTGTTTTAATATGGCAAGGCATGGATCTTGCTGGTATTTTTATTCTTGTATGATCTGTGCACCCTGAAAGGGAACACAAGAGACTCTAACTTTATGGAGACTGAACAATAGATGCATAATTATTAACACACTAATGCACATGGATAAACACACGGTACACAATCCTGCAGCTCCTTCCCCAGCGAGCTCGTGTTCTTTCACATATGTGAATGTGGCAACAAATTCAAATTATGATTTTAAACACATTAAATGCTGTTACCCTTTTTACATGCTAAGAGGTTAGTGATTCATAATAGAGGTCATTTACAGTACACATACACAGTAGCAAAAGACTGGAGCAGCTCACCCAAAAGTTAACATCTTTTACTTTTTTCTCAAGGAAATGATACTTATGATACTATCTATGATGCCCCTCTGCCCTTTTGAAAGCTGTGGGTCTCTTTTTTTTTTTTTTTTGCCCCGCTTCACTGAAGTAATAAAGTCTTATAGGTTTGGAACAACACAAGAGTTAAATAATTGTATTTAATATATTATTATTATTATTATTATTATTATTATTATTATGTGATGCCTGTTAATAATTAACAATGATATTCATAATAATTAATTATTTATTATTCATTTTTTTTGTTATTTAAAAAGAAAACATTTAAATGCTTGTGCAAAAGTAAACCCTATAGTGTTTTGGTGCAGGAAACCTTTACTAACCTGTTGAGTAGACCTAGAAAAAAAGATATTTATGATATGGGCTCTTTAAGATGTCTCCCTCACATCCTCAATATTATTATTTTATGACAAACGCCTAGATCACAGCTCAGATGCTAATTTCAAACGATCTGCTGCTATAGGTTAATGAGCACACAGTTCATTTATAATTCTGCGGATGTGACCAAAGTATTCATTAAAGAACCACAGGCTTATGAGCTCTCTCTGGCACATGAATACAGGTCTTGTTTTTGCTGATAGCTTTTAAACGGATCCGCAGAACTGATCAGTCTGGGCCTGAATTCGGCTCAGCTGCTGGAATGCGGCTTAGCACAAGCGAATCCCTGTGAATAAACACTCGTCCTCGGGGTCTCAAACAAGATAAAGAGGAGGGAGAGACTTTTCTCTCCAGTGTAATGCTTTGTGTCACAGAACGGCATGACTGATGCCTTGATTTGGAGCTGGTACATCCGGAGCACTCTAGAGATGCTGGCTACCAGAAACATTCATTACAACCACAGTGATTGTAGGAAAGATAAGAGCAGCCAAGATTATACAGCTAATCGTGCCCTGACAGGAAGCAGCAGAAAGACCAAATTTAGTTTTCACCAATTACTGTACAGTCTAATGTTTTTCTACTGACTGCTGCTTCCTGGTGTTTGAGAACCAAACAATGACCCTTTAGCCTGAGAGCAGCAGAAATTCATCAAGACAATTTAGGTAAGAAGTATATTTTTTTTTCCTCAGTATTAATATTTGAAACACATTTTGTCTGTCAAATAAGCAAGTGGTGTAACTAGAATTCAGAAATAACTAAACAGGAAATGACATCACAGATGCAGACTAACTGCGTGCCAAGATCAATTAGATATTATATATATAAAATAGATATCTTGACTTTAGGGGAAGGTTAGTTCAGATTGTGGTCTTGAAAAATATATGTGGAAAATATATACAGAAAATACTCATTAGTATGTGCATGATCACATGCAATCAAACTATGGTGTAGAAACTAATGAACACTTTTCTTTTTTCATGGACACTACTTCTCATTAACCCGAGAATTAAACCAGCAAAAATACTAAGACTTATTTTCAGAAAACATGCAATTAATTAAGTTTATTTTTCTTACCCCATTGTCAAATCCGGCATAAACAAACAATATTTAGTGAGGTTCATGGCTAATTTGATGACAGGGTAAGAAAAATAAGCATAATTAATGGCATATTCTCTGAAAACATGTCTTTTAATATCTTACCAAATTTTGCTTTAGGTTTTTAGATTTTTCTAAACTTTTTGACCAGTGCAGTCTTATCAACAAAGAAGGAAACACCGTTCTTACCTTTCTCCAGGGTGGTGATCCCCATGGAGGGCTGCCCCAGTCCCGTCTTTCTCTCCCACTTGCCCTCATCAGGGTGATACACTTCCACCGAGGCCAGAGGGCTCTGCTGCGCGTCCATGCCTCCCATGACCATCAGCTGGTCTCCGACGGCCACGGCAGACGCCCCGGCCCGTGCGGTGGGGAGAGGGGGCAGCTCGCACCAGCGCTGGCTCTCCAGATCCAGCACCTCGGCTGAGTCCAGAGGGAGGCCGTTCTCGCTGCAGCCCCCCAGAACATAGAGGCGTCCGGCCCAGAGCACAGGTGTGCAGTACACCCGCTGCGTGGCCATGGAGGGGAACACCTCCCAGTACAGAGACTTCTCCGGGCTCAAAGCCATCTCGGGGATGGGCATGGCTCCAGGACGGCACGCCGGCAACAGAGCATGACACAGGCACAGAGGGGGAGGGCCGAGGAAGGCGAAACTCAAGGCAAATGCATCAACGTTCCACCAGGCTCGAGAGCAGGAGAGGCTGCAACTGTCAGTCTGCCAGAGACCTCTCTCGCTGGTAGCGGGAGAAGAGCGTATTCTTCAGCGCTGTCTGTGAAGAACTAGCCCTCACTCCCTCTTGATGATTTATTCATTTTTGTTGCTGCTCTTAAAAGGTGCATCAGGCCCTTTTAAGTCTTTCCTGTCGTGTTCCACGAGCCGTGCAGTTGTAAAAATATATGACAAGAATGTGTAACCCCGACACGAAATAAACTAATTTATCCACGTGGAGCGCCGCTCTGTAGTCCTGCCAAATGTGTCGGTGCGACCCTCATGGCTGCCGCTGCAAGAAGAGGAAAAGAGAGACGGTAACAGAGCAAGCACAAGATAAAAGACAATATAATCAGCCTAATCAAAGAGAAAATTCCCAGCTTGCCGAAGGCTGATGTGTGGACGGAGTCAAGCTGTTGGTGGAGCTTGTGGTGCTCATCTGATCTGCTCTTACACTTATTCAAATAAACCGTATGATTCAATGGCTAGAGCGCTGACATTTACCATTCACTATTTACTGCCAGGGGCTCAAGGGTAGACGTGCGTGTGTGTGTGTGTGTGTGTGTGTGAAGGTGTTTGGCCACAAAGCAGCAGTCTGGCCCTCTCCAAAGGTCACTGCGTCTGCAGGGACCAGTGGCCCTGGATAGTCACTGAACCAGGCTAATTTGAACCTGTGCATCATTAATTAAATGCTTCATTATGGTGGGATGTGTGAATGGGACGTCACTAGAGGAGAGAGAGAGAAGCACTAGAAAGGTTATAGACGATACACTCAAAAACTTACTAGGTGCACATGTGAAAGAGAGCTGGATCTCTTGGGCTTCTTCTTTAGGAAATCACATAGGTAAAGAGAACAAAAAACGTGAGGGAAGCAGATCAGACGTCTCTGTGCATCCCTCTAAAAAATGCCAGCGTATCTCCAGATGTAGAGATGCTTCCTCCGTGGTCTAAATCGGTTCGGCTGTGTAATTAAGATGCTGTGGAAGTTGAGCCCAAGCCACATGCTACGACACACAGTGCGGGAGGGCTAACAGCTCCAGACTCACTAAATATTATGCAGAAAAACATCAGTTTCATCTGGAGCCAAGGTGCTGCCGCTGGGCGCTCTTACTGAGTACAATTAGTCCATATCATATGACACCATCAGGGTCTTCTTTGGGTTTAAAGATAAAGGGGCAGTTTTGTAAGTAAAATTAAT
Organism: Carassius auratus; assembly: GCF_003368295.1. Lineage (NCBI taxonomy): Eukaryota > Metazoa > Chordata > Actinopteri > Cypriniformes > Cyprinidae > Carassius > Carassius auratus. Next base: position 616,170 of record NW_020523328.1, read on the forward strand.
CCTGACGGTCAGCTTTTAGAACACTTTCCTTGGCTCTTCGTCCATGTAGAGAGAAAAGACAGACGCCCAGGGCTCATTTCCTACAGATGATGTCAGGAACATGGGGAAAATCCCAGCTGTTTAAGCTCTAGTTTCCTTTGCTGTAGACCTTAATCCACATAGAAAGAAGAAACTCCCGGGATTTGTGGGAGACGATGTCGTCACGGGTATGTGCTGTCCAGTAGATCCATGGGATAAACACCAGCTCCTGTCTGCATAGCCTAGAAAACACAGAGGAAGTTACAATAAACAAAACTAAATACTGTGAGAATAATGGAAGGAGAAAAAAAGAGGGAGAGCGGGGCAGAGAGCCAATAAGAGAAACAGATGTTTATGTTGTGTTTTGGAAAGACTACTATCTATAACTAGGCAGAGACATCATTGCATAAAGAGTCATATTAAGAGTAAAAATGTAGTTGGCAACCAAACTAGAAGCATATAAGTCGGTGTTTATAGTTAGCACCACAAAAAAAAATTCATAATAAAAACAAAGATGGTGCGTCTAAGCATCTTTTTCTTCCCCAGCGAGTGTATTCACTTGTGCTATTATGTTTAAAAAAAACCTTTTTGGACCTGACAGTAATGGTGTCCTAACCTATGAAATTGATTTTTCTATGAAGTATGTGCTCACAGGGAGAAATTTCTCCACTTCTCCCTTCTCCACACTAACTTAAGGTGAGCTGTATTTAGACCCAGAGCCCTAAAAAGGCACGGTTTGACAGAAACGTGTGTTTTTTTAAGGGTGCTGTGTTCTACCGAAGCAGGAAAAGCTGTTTTCTACTTATTTTTTCCATCAGGTAGCAACCATAAGAGACCCCGAGACAGCTGCAGTCTTCATTTTGGCACATTTCTCAATTTCAGACAGTTAGAGACCCTTGAATCCTCAGAACACACAGCAAGACCACATGCACAGACAATTTTTAAGGGTTTATAAAATAAAAAAAACATTTAAAACACACACACACACACACACACACATTTAATGAAACAAAGAGAAAATCAAAAACAGAGATGCACAATTACACAGCAAAAAATAATTTCCTTAATGGGTATTTACATTCTGTTTTCCCATTAAAAATATCTAAACATCCTTGAAACATAATTTATCAAAGGAGTTAAGAATACACTTAATTCAATATTGATATATCAAGTCTTAATATCATTTGCAAACTGTGGTTTCTGTAAATAGGTTTACACACTGTTATTATAAAACAAGACAAAATTACTAATTAAATACAGATGTTTGTAAAAGCACTATGTGCATTTATTTGAAAAAAGGCAGTCTTGTGGATGAACGTCAACAAGGACAAAAACAGCACAGTGCTCATGTCTTTTGTTTCATATCCCCATATGCCTCCTTTACACTGCAAGGATAAGGTTTGTGTCCTTGCTGAGCACTTGTGTGTGAACTGTAGGCAAAAATAAACAAACAAAAAGATTCTTTCCCTTATTAAACCTGTGAGCTCTGAAGGCCAAGAGCAGTCATGACAGACATACAGAGAGACAGACAAATAGATAGATAGATGGACAGATGGCAGTGCTATTATGTGTTGGAAAACACGACCTGTAGGGAATCAAATGGAAATGTTTTAATTCATTATGATGCTTAATTAATAGAACGAATTACAATTGCTAAGCAGGAAAGGAGTCAAACTGTAAGATAAGAGCATTCAGATCCCTTATCAACACAGTACTGAATGAAAAATATGGACTGGCCTTGGGCTCAGCCGACAGTTTTCCAGAAACATACAGTGGGATGAATCAAGTATTCTGTACAAACAGTTCCTGGTTTCAGCAGAGCCCCCATGTCTGCTTGGTAAGACTTCTGGCTCTACCTTCACTCAGAAGAGACACAGAGGCATTATTCTCTCTTAAAGACAGGTTCAAGTCCGTGCGTGAGCTCCAGATAACATTTAGAAGGCAGATCAGTCTTAATCCCACAACTTCACGATTGATCCAGGCTCAAAGAGTGCATTTTCTTTATCTGTTCCCATCATCCCTTCACAGTCTGAATTTTTTATGCCTGTTATCGCTTACGTTCAAACCACACGTACATGCAATACTGGTCCTTTGATTCCATTCTCCACCATCCTCTCCTGTCTCACGTCATTCTCTCCCTTCACGCTCCCACTGACAGTCGTCGATCACAGGAGCCCCCGCATTTCTCAGGCGTTTAGCCTTCGGCACAAAAGCATGATTACTTCTGCATGAGAGTTTCCCAGGGAGTCGGTTGGGCACTGGAGAACATGCAGTACGCAGGATGCGTTCAAAACAGCAAAGTAACACAAGACACTGAGATACATGCTCAAAGGCATTACACATATTGACTGCATTTAGGGGACATTTGACCCAAAAATTAAAACTCTCTCATGATTTACTAACCCTCATGTCGTTTTAAACCCAAATGACATTCGTTCAGAACTTTTATATGTTTCTGGGTCTGGAAACATATCAGTTACATCACTTTCAATGCAGGGTCAGAAAGCTATCAGATTTCAGTAAAAATGTCTTAATTTGTTGTCCGAAGGTGAACAAAGGTCTTACAGGTTTGGAACCACATGAGGGTGAGTAATTAATGACAGAATTTACATTTTTGGGTGAACTATCCCTTTAATTTCTTCTTTAATGTCAGGTGCAAAGGCAGCATGTCAATCTAAGACATGTTTGATGCAAGTATACTCATGGTTAAGGCAAGTATTATACAAAAACATTGAAACTATTTCCATCCAATAGGTATAGTACAAGTATTTCAATTTTTGTTGTTGTGAAAGAGTACCAAAAAAGAAGGAAACAGAAGCAGTCAGCAGGGGAGTACTAGGTAAACAGAGCATAAGATAAAATAAACAAAAATGTAGATATAATGGCCCGGGGAGGCAGACAAAGAAAGAGTCATTGTCAGAGAGCGAGTGAGTGAGTAAGTGAGTAAGTGTGTACTGGTATATGTGGTTTATGAAGACACAAATTTGACATGGTTACTACAATGTAAACATGGTTTATGGGGACAATTCCTCTGTTCCCGTAAAACAAAAGGCTTACAAAACATACAAAAATTGGCAGTAGTTTTCTGCAGGTTAAGGTGTAGGGTTGGTGTAGGGCGCTAGAAAATACAGTTTGGAGAGTCCCTGTCTGTCTGTGTTAACCACAGCAAATATGATCCGGGATTCCCTTGGTGAATCAGCTAATCAAACGATTTACTGCATCACTGCTCAACGTCTCTACTAGTCTACCACCAAAGGCAGGAGACGAGATCCTGTATATACACGCTTGTTTTTCCATTTTTTTTTTGACTGACTTGTTTTTATAGTTAATGATATTTTCTGTCCCCTATAACCTTAACACAGACACAAATCTTTTTGCATTTTTATACTGTCATTATGCTATTGAGTTCCTCGTGGTAAAATAAAAATTACAGTAAAAACTGTAACCATGGTTATTCAGGAGATATTTATTTATCAAATCATTTCAACTTTATTTATGAAAAATCACATTTCGATCACTACAGTGGAAATTCCAGTTAAAATGACACTACCCATGAATTCTCAGGGGAAACTGTTGCCAATCATAAAACTGCACCAAACAAACCTGGATAAAATAATTATTTAATACTGAATGAAGATGGCCCCATTTTCCAAAATTAAAAACCAACATTAGTGATCGACCATTGTATCAGCCAATATGTTGTTAAAATTTGTCATTTTGAATTATCAGCACTAGCCGATTATTATTTATTTTTTTCTCTTTGGCTTATAAGTGTTGTAAATCACTTTAATTTTGAAAGTACAGGGAGACCAACACCTGAGCGAGCTTAGACACACTGGAGCTTCACGTCTCTATTAGTTTAATATCATTGTTTTAACAGTTTTCTCTAATAACTGAAAGAAAAATGCAATAGTTTTTCAATCAGCATTCAGCAAACACACATTTTTTAACAAATCTTTGAATATTTAAAATTAAATTTAATAAAATTTGTAATATTGTGATTCATCTATAAGAACTGGTTTGGTTGATGGTTCTTTCTGAAGATGAAATCCATATGGAAATGGGAGGAACTGCAAATGCTTCTGAAAAAGTGTGTGGTCATTGTTTCGCCTTATTACTGAAGACATCATTTAACCAAACCTGACTAATGTTGCACAGTAAACGTTTTCTAATGTGACAATCTCACATCGAAGGGCACAGATTCTAGGACAACTTCTCCTTACAGCCTGTAAAATCATTATCTCTTAACTCCATTATGCACATCACTACAATAGTAAGTGATGATTATACAGGAAATTTATGCAACAAGAACACACTGTCTCACAAGACCGAAGAGGTTATTCTAATGCCTACCCTGAGGGCCCTGCACACATTCATCTTACTGTCCCACCACAAAGAGAGAAAAAGATCTCTTCTACTTTATCTGATCCCTGACCTCACAATCTATTTCTTAAGAGATAAGAGAAACTAGGCCAGTCAGAGGAAAGAGAAAGCAGACTTTATTGAGATGCTTTGGTTGGATAATGTATTTTATGTGTGGTGTTTTGAAAGTATAGTTAATCCAAAAATGAAAATTCTGTGATCATTTACTCACCCCATGCTGTTCCAAACCTGTATGACTTTCATTATTAAAGATGATATTTTGAAGAATGTTTTGACATACATTGAATGCCAATGGGGTGCAAAACAGCATTAGACATCACTGACTTTCATCACATATTGAAAAAGTACACCAAGACATTTTTTAAATAAACTTCTGTTTGGAAAGTTTGGAACAACGTGATTAATGATGACAGATGAGTTTTCAGAATTTGCCTTTAAATAGTATGAGTTAAAATTAAATTTGCCAAAAAAACAACCACATAATCTGTGCCAAATCAGGCAGCGGATCATGAGGTTCACGATTTGAACTACCACTAACAGTTGCTACATCACATCACTGCAGATTTCTAAGATGTTGAACTCTGCCCAATTTTCCGAAATCGCCAGCGGTCTCTGTCACTCTTGTCACTTAAATCTCCAACTCTCACTGAAAATGAATGACTTAGGGTTGCATTGTCACTGCAAATCGCTGTCAGTGTGAACATCCCTTCACTGTGTCCCTGAGCACAGCATGTTCCCACAGGTTGCATCTGGAAGACAGACCCTGTATGCTGTATAACATATTTCAACCTCATCACTTCACCAGCATCCGAGGTAAGGCAGATATTAAGGGTTTGAAATCTATATTAAAATGCACACACACACCCAGAAGGACTGAATAAGTACAAAATGTTACAGGTCTGTGCAGCCATTTCTAGAAACTTGCAGAAAAGCACTTTCCAAAATCTGTCAATGTCCAGGATCGGATTGCAAGCAAATGGCCGTTCATTTCCTCTGCTTTTCACAGAGAGCTCAAGGTGACACGTCTTTTTAGACACTGCCCTTTTGAAATATTCTGGAGTGGCTATAGCTGGACAATGAGCTGGAGTATCTTTAATTAAAATGCCCTCTCAGAGTCTGTAACACATAAAATAAACCCTTCACAGGTTTAGATGAACGCCATCTATACCAGGGTTGTGTGTCATTCAGAAATGAAATGAAATGAAATGAAGAAGGCTTTAAAAGTCTTGCCTTTGAATTGAGGTAGCAAACAAGATGCAGGCCTGTAATGAAATGAAACGAATTAAAAAACAAAAAATCAAAATAAAATACATGTACAAATGTATGGACTCTGATTTTTTTTTTTTTTTTTTAAGAGATTATTACTTTCATTCAGTTACTTTACACTTTATTCAGTTACTTTTATACTTTCATTCAACCATTATATTGATCAATATTTATAATAAAGACATTTATAATATTACAAAAGATTTCTATTTCAAACAAATGCTGTTCTTTAGAACTTTCTATTCATCAAGAATCATGTCACGGTTTCCAGAAACATTTTAAAGGGTTAGTTCACCCAAAAATCTAAATTATGTCATTTATGACTCACTGTCATGTCGTTCCAAACCCGTAATACTGCATTCACACAAACGCGAAAAGATCGTCAAATTCGCGTCTACCGCGTCTATTTTGCCGCTTGAACATGTTGAATGCATTCGCACATCTAGAGCGAAATAGACGCGCATAGAAAGCAAGAGTTTGAAGCGAAATTGACTCACGTCCGAGGCCAAATTCGCTTCTTGTGGGAGGGGCAAGTGCTAGGCGGTTGTCTGTTTGCAAGATGGCTGATGTTGATCGAGCATTTGGGGCTTTTCCACTTTTTCCTGCACAGGTCCTCTGAATAAACACATAATCTTGTTAGCGAAAAGAAGCTGTAGGCAGTGACATAAACGAGTTGTAGACAGTTTATTCCATATGGAAAAATGCTTAACTTTGCGTTTGGCCTTTGAGTTTGGCCTTTGTCATCTTAGGCCATTATGTCACATTTTGCAGTATGTAAGGAAAATACTATATACATATTCATTAAAATAATGAACTGTATATTTATTTTGATATTTTAATAGCATCTTAATACATTAAGCCATTTTAAGTGTTTATGTTTTTCTACGCTTAGCGAGAGTCTTTATGCAAACGTTCATATTCTGGTGTTCTGGCCACGGATTTGCCGGTCTTGTCTTTTTCTTGCAAAACCCTGTACTTTATAGTACTAAATTAGTTTTAATCGTTTAATCACCACCACAGCGTCTTGTCTCCATTGGCAACACGCACGATTTGTGTTGATTGCAAGTGAAGTCACAGGTAGCGTAGAGTGCAAATAGCGATTGCAAGTGACATTGTAATTTAGTTTCTTTTTTCTTGTCTGCACCACCTGGCTAATGTTATAAAATGTTGGGAAATTCAAACAAAAAGTTAAAAAAAAAATTCAACAAAATAAAAAATAAAGACTGCAAGTGATGTCACTAGCGGAAGTGCAAGTGTCTGAGAGTGCAAGTCTGAGAATCCAAGTCTGAGAGTGCAAGTGCAAGTCTGCAGCCAGACCCTCTTGGAATTATGGGTAAACATTAAGTAATTCACACAACACATGGCCTACTTCTATTTCTTTATGGACTATTGTTGATGAACATTTGAGATGGTTACACAAGAATTTATCTGTTGTTGCCCAAGATCTTGTTGTTGAAATAATGAGGTCATCTGCTTTGTGTATTTAGTTGCATTGTCTTTATGTCATTCCATTTCAGCATCCGGTGGAGTGGCTACTTCAATTCACCCTATGAATTATGAGGGAGCTGATTTTTAAAGGTCAATAAAGTAGCTGTCATGTACTGTAAGTATCAACACAACAGTGGTGCAACTGCATTAGACACTGCATTATGTTTTGACATGGATCAGCATGACCCATGAGGTTCAGATCAGACGACACTTCACAAAAAAACTAATTATTTCTTCATGTGTAAAACTGTTTATATTAGTAACAAACTGCTGAATGCACCTTTTAAATCTCAATTTTGCCCAATCCTGGCAAATGCTAACACAGCCCCTCAAACAGAACTACCTGTGGCACCTAATAGGACCTGCAAACCTGCCTTATACTTTTCTTTCATAAACAGATGGTAAAAGCCGACTCCTGACTGAATTAACATCATTTTCTTTATTTCCAACTTACATTTATCCATTTAGCAGATGCTTTTATGCAAAGAGACTTATAAATGAGAAACATCAAAAGCAATTTATCATGAGAGCCAACAATGTTTGCAGTACAGAATGCCAGATCTTAAGTAGTATAAACTAGATTATTTGCTCCTTCAACTAATGCCAGCGTCTGAGTGAACGATCTCTTTAAAAAGCCAGAGACAGAACCAGAGTGGAATGTGTGCAGTTTAGCGCTTAAAAATTGCCAAAGTTACGAGAGACCTTTTTTTATGAGAAGGGCAAGCAAGGAGAAAAGGATTATCATAGTACTAATCTGCAGTCCAGTGAAATAATCTGGACCACTTGAGACATAGACCCGAAGACAGCTTCCTGTACAACAGCTCTCATATTATCTCCTCAGTCCACTCGAGAATTTTCTTCCTCACACACACACACACACACACACACACACATTCCACAATCTTCATTGTGAATGAGGATAGACCTGTTGCATGGATTCTGTGCTTATAGGAAAAACTCATTCATGAGGCATAACCATAAAGATAAATACCATACTTAGTTATCAGTAAAGTTAGGTGTAATACTAAATTCACTAAGAAAAAATTAAGATTTTCTATTATACTTATACAAAGACTGCGAATGTGACAGTATTAGAATACAGTGGAGGAAAGAAACATATAACATTGTACTCTGAAATGGTATTAACCATTATTACTGCCAGTACTTTGATAATATTTTAGTCAGAAAATGTTTTACCTGCACTACAGAGTGAGCCGTTCGAATGAACCAACTCAAAAGAGTGATTCATTCACGAAACGGTCTTCACGAGTTCTGATTCGAAACAATCGACAGAAAGTAGGTGATACACGACATGCTAGCTAAAACTTTGTGTTTGTGTGTGTATGTGTGTGTGTATGCGTGTATGAGAGAGAGAGAGAGAGAGAGAGAGAGAGAGAGAGAGAGAGAGAGAGACCCTTTAAGTGGAGTCGGAAATACAGAATCTTGAGCACACAATTTAGTTCACAGGAAATACAGCAGTTGCAATGCGGGGTGATGCGGGGTGTGTTGATGTAAAACATTGCAGAAACACTTTTATTATTATATTTTCAAACATTTTAATTCTTTTTAAAGTTGATAAATAAGTTGCTTAAAAACTGCAGGAACACATCTATTGATAAATACAGGTGCTGGTCATATAATTAGAATATCATTAAAAAAGTGAAACTTGTATATTATATTCATTCATTACACACAGACTGATATATTTCAAATGTTTATTTCTTTTAATTTTGACGATTATAACTGACAACTAAGGAAAATCCCAAATTCAGTATCTCAGAAAATTAGAATATAACTTAAGACCAATACAAAGAAAGGATTTTTAGAAATCTTGGCCAACTAAAAAGTATGAACATGAAAAGTATGAGCATGTACAGCTCTCATCAATACTTAGCAATGCAGCATGGCATGGAGTCGATCAGTCTGTGGCACTGCTCAGGTGTTATGAGAGCCCAGGTTGCTCTGATAGTGGCCTTCAGCTCTTCAGCATTGTTGGGTCTGGCATATCGCATCTTCCTCTTCACTATAAGGTGAGGCGAGTTTGCTGGCCAATTAAGAACAGGGATACCATGGTCCTTAAACCAGGTACTGGTAGCTTTGGCACTGTGTGCAGGTACCAAGTCCTGTTGGAAAATGAAATCTGCATCTCCATAAAGTTGGTCAACAGCAGGAAGCATGAAGTGCTCTAAAACGTCCTGGTATATGGCTGCATTGACCTTGGACCTCAGAAAACACAGTTGACCAACACCAGCAGATGACATGGCACCCAAAACCATCACTGACTGTGGAAACTTTAAACTGGATTGTGTGCCTCTCCTCTCTTCCTCCAGGCTCTGGGACCCTGATTTCCAAAGGAAATGCAAAAGTTTCTTTCATCAGAGAACATAACTGTGGACCACTCAGCAGCAGTCCAGTCCTTTTTGAAGTGAGACGCTTCTGACACTGCCTGTTGTTCAAGAGTGGCTTGCATACGTCTTGCATACGTCTGTGCGTAGTGGTTATTGAAGCACTGACTCCAGCTGCAGTCCACCCTTTGTGAATCTCCCCCACATTTTTGAATGGGTTTTGTTTCACAATCCTCTCCAGAGTGCAGTTATCCCTATTGCTTGTACACTTTTTTCTACTACATCTTTTCCTTCCCTTCGCCTCTCTATTAATATGCTTGGACACAGAGCTCTGTGAACAGCCAGCTCTTTTGCAATGAACTTTTGTGTCTTGCCCTCCTTGTGCAAGGTGTCAATGGTCGTCTTTTGGACAACTGTCAAGTCAGCAGTCTTCCCCATGATGGTGTAGCCTACAGAACTAGACAGAGAGACCATTTAAAGGCTTTGCAGGTGTTTTGATTTAATTAGCTGATTAAAGTGTGGCACCAGGTGTCTTAAAAATTGAACCTTTTCACAATATTCTAATTTTCTGAGATACTGAATTTGAGATTTTGTTTAGTTGTCAGTTATAAACATCAAAATTAAAAGAAATAAACATTTGAAATCTATCAGTCTGTGTGTAATGAATGAATATAATATACAAGTTTCACTTTTTAAATGGAATTAGTGAAGTTAATCAACTTTTTGATGATATTCTAATTATATGACCAGCACCTGTACATAGGCTACTATGATACATGTCATTATGTTATTTACAGAAGTCATTTAACGTAGAAAATATTGGTCTGGATGACCTGAAACACACTCTTAGATGATATACTGATATTTTTCAAGAAAATACAGGAATTCTATTTTTAAGTATATGAATACAGTCATGGCCAAAAGTTCCAGCAGTGCAGAGCTTGCTCAGGAACAGCAGCAGGTTGATTTGGGTGGTGTTGGTGCAGTGGATAAGACACATGCCTTTGGTGTGAGAGACCCAGGTTTGAATCCACTGTGAGACACCAATGTGTCCCTGAGCAAGACACTTAACCCTTAGTTGCTCCAGAGGAATGCGACCTCTGACATACATGGCAATTGTAAGTCGCTTTGGATAAAAGCGTCAGCTAAATGTAAATGGGAGCATCTGCACACACAGTGAGGCCAGGACTTTTGGTCTCAAGCCTGAAGCCACTTCTCTCCAAGAAAAAAAAAGGACAGACTGAAATTCTGCAGGAAGTACAAGGATTGGACAGCAGAAGACTGGTGCACATTTATTTTCTCTGATGAAACTCCCTTTCTGACTGTTAGGGACATCTGGAAAATTGAATGTTCAGAGAAGAAAAGGTGAACACTACCATGAGTTCTGTGTTGTGCCAACAGTGAAGCATACTGATACCATCCATGTGTGGGGTTACTTTTTAACCAAGTAAATTATTAATCATAATTCTGCCCAAAAAACACTGCCATGAATAAAGATTGGTATCAAAACATCCTGCAAGAGTGATTTCTTCCAGCATGATGGAGCACCATGTCACAAAGCAAGAGTGATAAAGAAGTGTCTCAAAGATCATTATACTGAAATTTTGGATCTGTGTCCAGGCAACTCCCCGGACCTCAATCCCAGAGAACCTGCAGACAGTGCTCAAAAGGCGAGTGGACAAGCAGAAGTCCATAAACTGTTATCAACTCTGAGAACTAATAAAGCGGAATGGATCGCCATCCGTCAAGATTTGGACCAAAAGCTAATATCCAGCATGCCAGAGCGAACTAGAGGTTATGAAGAACAAGGTTCAACACTGTAAATATTAACACTGTAAATATTGACTCGTTATATATTTTTTTGCGAAATAAAAGCCTTTAAAAAAAATATGATATGCATCTCATTGTTTTTGAGTATACCATAGAAAACATGTGGAAAAATAATCTACAAATACTAAAGCATCAAATTGTAAAACACAAAATTTATATCACTACCAAAACTTTTGGCCAATACTGTACTGTGGCTCTGCATGCATATGAAAGTCACAGTTGCCAGACAACCAACATTTCGCCAAACAATCTGTGTATGCATAGGTGTGTTGGTGTGCGAGTGGGTGGCGTGAAACTCAAAGCATATTAATGTGAGCATGTTCTCTGGATAGCTATTAACAAGTCTATAATTAATGTTGTAAACTCAGTAGGGTGTAGGGACCGTGAAGGTGTGGGGACCCACGGGCTGCTAGCTTTAGTGAGTGTACTGAGAGGCCATCCATCTCATGTGACCGTAACATTTCTCTGTGGTGAAAGAGCACTTCACAGGAAGTCAGCCCTTTCTTACACGTCAATTGAAAAGAGAATCACTACAGGCCATTATTAGCCATCTTTACAGTTCCTTCTGGTTATGTATATGAGAAGATTTGAGACTAACCTTCATAAGTAAATAAAAGGAAAGATCAAGGTGAGTGTAATTGGAAATCCATGCACAATCATTTTATCTTTTAATATTGTCACTCTGGTTCAAACAAGGGGCTTTTGACTTAATGTAACTTTATAATATCTCTGATTGGAGTGTCACCTCAGATGTTTGACAGCACAGTGAGGGGCTGAAATAACAGAGACCCTGGAGGACTAAGCCCCCCTTCACCCAACCTCAACGATAATTAATACTTTAAATTGCCCAGCACTATTAAACTTTAATTTCCCAGCACTATGACATGGATTGACATCTTTGTAACAATGAAATTGTGAACTGATGGTGCTTTGAGGATTGACGCCGCTTTGCTAATTTACATTCAGTCATCCCTCATTCAGTTCTTAAATCGATCGTTATACAGGCTGCAGTTTCTAGATATGGCTTTCCACTTTCTGTGAATCAGCCCTTGAGCATCTCTGTTCATGGTTTCTGGGTTAAAGGGGCTTTCCAGTACTCAGTTTCTGGGGACTTTGTGTTATTTAGCCGAATTGGTGTCAGGTCGCATTGAATGGGGGCAAAGAGGCAAGTCCCTTGAATCCAGAAACTACAGACAGCCACAAAAGGCAGCATTTATTGGGAGCACACACAACTCATTACACTGCTCATTAATTACCAGATGACAAAGCAGCCACTTGCATATCAGCCTGTGGTGTAAATGGGGAAAAAGTGCAGGTTAATTTTTCTAATGATTATGCAAATTATCGCCAAGCAGATGAAGGTTATCACGTCCGCGTGCAAGGCAGTAATTACCTCCTCGGGGATAAGCACGAGACAAAAACATTAAGCAGAAGAGTTTAGTATGATACAGCAATGCATTTAAAACATCATCTTAACAATCAAATAGAACTTAGTGGTCAAACTAAGAAGTCTGACATTTAGGACTTCATAGGAATTCACAAGTATATTGAAATAACCATAGCATATTAGCATATCACTATTAGGTTATTTCATTCCGAATTCTTACTTTTAGTGGTCGGAACACTATATATATTTTTGTTCATGTTACCTTTTATCAAAGCATTGGCCATGATTTGCATTAATTAATAGACAAATAGCTATTTAATCCGAACTTTAAGAACTTCAGATGAAGGGAGTGGAAATTACATATGAAGACAGGTTACACAAACTGTGGACATAAAAGATGAAGGGCACAACCACAGTCTTTATTGCTGTGAGCTTGTAAAATGGTTTTGCTAAAACATTAATCCCAAAATTACAATGCAGTCTGAGATAAAAGAAAACAGCCATGATGCAACAGGTGATGAAATTAAGCGAGATTAAAGATTTACTGTGACTATAAAAGCACTTTTTGCTATTAGATTTGTTTAATCAAGCGAATAATAAAGTTAGCTGCCTCTCACTAAACTACCATTCTCCATAATAGAAATGGCCATTTTCTTAACAAACCTTTGAGAGAATGTAGCATCAGCATCATAACAGCTGGGGGTTGTGCAGTGCTGATCGACTGCGGAACAGCATCTCCAAAACCGACGAAAACACACTGAAAGGAGCAGAAGACCGCCTTACCCAGTCGTGAACTCAAAAACATTCATTTACATAAAAAACTGTACATACTACACCACACAAAACATATACCCTGAAATCAAGATTGAATCAATATACCCGTTTCAACCAATATTTTAATGAATCCAAGATAGCCAAGCTTTCCTAAACCACGACTGTAAGGTTTCCATTACGCTTTTCATATGACGGCAAGATGTTTACTATAAATTATAATATAAATTATTTCAATATCGTTTAAACGTGTTTGCTTAACATCGAAATGCAGATTATTAAGCTATTGGTAGGTCATCTCAGAAACATGCACAAACTAAACACATAACCATGCGTCTCGCGCATATGAGAAAATAACACGACAAACTTTCACTAATGACCCTCTGCGCGTATTATTACCTTCTTGTTTTGTCCTGCTCAAGCAAATCTCCCAAAGAGAGTGAATAAGAGCGAGCCTCTTCAAACTTGAGTCAGATTGTGACCTCGACGCGGAGACAGAAGTGTTCTGCAGCGGTTAGTTGGGGTTTAGGACAGATGCTCCTCGCATGAATATCTCCATTGGCTCAGCATCACTTACTTCGCCCTCCCCTGAACGCTCAGCAGCGCTGATCCAGTCCCTACCTCCTCCTTACTTTGACAGACAAAGTGAACAACAAACACGTATAGATTTATTTTACATCTTTTTATGTAGGCGAAATTAAATGTCTTTTCGAGATTGGTTGTGCAGAATAAATTAGACACTTTATATAATCTTATGTTATTATCTGCAATAACTTGTTACTAAAATATCTTCATTAATATCTGATTTGTTGGTACAGTTGACCTTATTTAATAAATTCACTTTTAAATGTCTTTGTGCTCTGTTTTACCCTCATCATTACAATCTCTCTGTGCTCGTGAAGCATAACCAGAAAAGAAACACGTGTTGTCATTAGAATGCGTGATGTGGAATTTCGAAATGAAGAATTGGTGATACTGTTGCGATCCTCCCTCGAACCCTCCTGTGCCTAGCATGCTCCGACTTTTATAACAAATGACAGGGGTTATGGGGGTGCTGTGAGTGACAGCCTCACTAACGAAGTGCATCAGTGCAAGCTGTTTTTGTAACACTACTGCCCCCTTTTGGTATTCAGTAATATTGTCACACCTTTTACTCGAGTGGGTAATTTTAGGATAGGTTCATAGCCACAAAAAAAAGGGAAAGATGCAATTCATGGTGTCACACTCAACTGGAAATTGTGTGTGTGTTCTCTGTGTAAATTTCCTAGTAGAGGGTACATTACAGTATGCAGACAAATTTCTTACAAATAATCATTCATGTATTTGGAACCACAAGCGAAGTGTGACTTAATTAAGAGCAAAGCAGATGAATCAGTCATGGGTCTGTGTCCTAGGAAATGGGAGTATAATGTAAACCTTCACATTATTTTCGAGTCATTAGGCAAGAACACAATACTCCTAGCTGTGCTATGGCCTAAAAGCAAGTTGTACTACGCTTAAAATGTGGACTAATTATGCAACAGTACCCCATTTAGCCTGTAATGAGAAATCTTTGACTACCACAAAGACAATTAATAAGTAAAACACACATTGAGGTAATGAGTTCAAATGAAAGTGTATTTGTGAAACAGATAAAGCAGCATATACAGAAAAATAAACAGGTAGCTAAAGTATTCACCTTTAAGAAAAGGACTGCACATGTAAATTCATAAACTAATTCATAAGCATTGTGTAAAAGACATTTCAAGAGAAGAAAGTGAATAGTCTCTGTTGCCCTGCTAACTGTTTACACAAGCAATGACAGGTCTTATTGTTACAATATAGTGAATGCAGTGAATAGACCTTCAGTCGCTCTGAAGAACAGCTGGGTCTTGCACACTAACAAAGACAGAGATCCACATGAACATACTCACAGACATCAACACACACACACACACACACACACACACACACACACACACACACACACACTAACACACACTCAGACTATTCAGTGTAACTAATTATGACTCTCCTCACTGCATCCTTGGTCAACTCGATAGATTGATCTCATTTGTAGATTCTCCTGAGGAGGAATTACTGCCCGTTGTCTCCAATCGATCACCTCTGCAGACACTCTGTGTGAGTTCACTGCTGAGCTGAAGACAGGAGGTCAGCAGGAGGAACTGAATGATCGAGTCAAACGTTTCTGGCAGGCCAACACAAACATCTTAAACACAAAGAAAAAGCAAGAAAGAATCATCAGTGTCTAAAAAGCTGTATTTCATAACATTATTTGATAGCATATAGACTATTTAACATATAATCATGTTAAAATAAATATTGAACATGTCACTAATATTTCTAAAGGTGCTGTTGACTTGAAATTTTCACCAGTAGGTAACAACCCAAGTAATCCATACATACAAAGAAAACAAAACAAATAAGTTCAGAAATTAAGTTATGCATAATAAAGTGGAACTACACATGGAAAAGTACTGAACACATGAAGAAAGGGAGGAGCAAAAAGACATGGAAAAACAAGACACCAGCTGAAATCTATCAGTAATTAGAAAGCAATCCTGCCCTTTGTACATGGAAATTAATATTAGCTGGTTCAATCCCAACACCTACAGTGCCAGGATGATGAAGATGAAACAAGGGTGAACATTTCAGCAAGACAAAGATCCCAAACACAGCAAAGAAAACTCTCAAATGGTTTCAGAAAAAGAAAATAAAGCTTTATGGCCCAGCCAATCACCTGACTTGAATCCAATAGAAAATAATAACTAAAGATCAGAGTTCATAGAAGAGACCGTCAGGACCTTCAAGACTGAAGACTCTGTGGAAGAATGAGCCAAAATCACACCTGAGCAGTGCATGCGACTATTTTATTTCTGAACTTGTTTGTTTCATTTTATTTATGTATGGATTGCTTGGGTTGTTACCGACACTTGGTGAAAATTTGATGTCGGCAGTACCTTCAGAAATATATTTACTGGGATAAATAGTGACATGTTCAATACGTATTTTACATGGTGTGTGTGTGTGCTACAATGGTTCATTCCAAAGTGCTTTTATTACGTTTTAAAAATATATAATATAAAATTTACATAAGAAAAAAAACCCCGAAATAAACAGGATTTTGAATTATATGTATAAAACCAACCAGTAAAGAAAAGAAAGCCTTACTTTTTACTCAGTTCTCACAGTAATATGATAACTAGTATGTTTCCCATTAAACACTTATAAACACTGGGCTGATATTCAGTAAGTTTGTGACATATGCAAGTGCTTCCATCTACTGGTTGTTTATATGAATAACCTATTTGACTTCAACGTCTACGTAATTCTAATATATTAATTAAATACGGTAAATACGTTTATTAGTTTTTTCTTATGATTTTGAAACAAAATATTTTTGGAAACACACACACATACAGGAAAACAATGCGAAAAGATCTTGTCAGCACTCTCCAGAAAACAAACAAAACAACAATACCTTACTTCCGCCTATGTCCTGCTAAAGCGCGCGTTTAATAGAAAATTGTAAATTTTCACTCAAATGGACGTTTCCGTTTAACGTTTGTGAGATTTGACAACTTGAAATGTATTCTTCTACAGCTGGCTAACGTTTTTCACAAAGACTAATCTAAGTAATTTAAATGGTTTGTCCTCACAGAAAATGTAAGACTGCCATGGAATCCAGAGCTTCTCTCTTTCAGTTAATTTCCCACACATTCAGCATTTCACGAGCCCACATCCTGTGAGTGTGGAGTAGATCTACTGTGCAAAGCTGTCTCCAGTCATTTTCTGGAATACTGTAAGACATATCAGTGGGTTTGGTCTTGTGTGGGAGTACTCTGTGCTTTTGTCAGTGTGACTGCTGCCAGCTATCTATGCCATGTGTCAGTGTTTCTGAAGAGATGCCACCCTAACAGAATGACACTCTATAAAAACAAACATCTTAATTCCATTTCACACTTTTAGATTTGTCACATGCTGTGACTGATTATCTTACCATGACTCCAAGATCCATTATATTCTAAAACATTATGCATGCATGGGCTCCTTTTATACCCATCCAGTTTTACTAAAAAGCCTGGACAAATGAACTGAAGGTAGATGCCATTAGGTAATTATATTAAAAATTATCTTAGGTTTGTCTCCAGCTAAGCGATCCATTAGATGGAAGAATGGACAGATAGATAGATGTTCATCTAATCAAATGAATCTGGGACTGTGGTAAAATGACAGATATTAAAATCATTTCAGATGGACTAGATGATGATAGTGTGCCAAAGACACCTGGAGAAAAACACAAACAAACTGAGATCAATTCAGTGTGACAGCAGTCAGCTCCCTCAGGACCACCAGGACAACCGACAACAGCTGTCAAACACCGCCTGGCAGCGGAGATGAGGGGGAGTCAAAGATGTGGTTTCTAAGCTGACTGGTACCTCATGCTATGCAAAAAAAAAAAAAAAATATCTCTCTCATCCAAGTCCAAATGTTTTGATGATTTTCATGAAATGTAAGACAAGACAAACGCACAGCATCCTAAATCCTGTTAAGAGATGTGCTCTGTGGGGGAATATTGAAGCGGAAAAAGACAAATCCAGAGGGGATTAAAGGAACCAAACAATTGGAGAGAGAGAAAGAGAGAGTGAGAGAAAGATAGAAAGAGAGAGCCGTATCGGGAATAATCACAACGTGAGAGGGAGAGACGTGAGGCGGTGCTTTGAATAGGAAGCAGAGGCAAGGATGGGAAGAGATTAGTGCTGCACTCTGTGGGCTCATCACTCAATGAAAGGACACTCTGGAAACAACAAGAGCACTCAGCTGCAGGAGAACCGGGAAAGGTGCAAGTTTGGTTTTAGGGATATATTAAACTTACTGGAAAACGCTTTGGACTTTCTGGATGCTTTCAGATCAGGATAATCTGTTTCAACAACTTCTAACCATGGATTGTTCCAGCAAAGTAAGATCAGAGAAACCGGATCTAAGAAGGTTCTGAGTGACTTTTCTGGTAGGCTTTCCTGTGCATGTTGTGCTAATAGAGTAGGTAAACCATGTAAAACATTAATTTTAAAGACATCTATTAATGGCATACTGTTTTATTCGAAGTCCGTTCCATGCCACAGATACTGCACATCTGCATCTGCATGGCCATCTGTGAAATATTGAAAGACGCGACAGATGTAAAACAACCTTTCTAGGATTTAAGAGCAGAAGGCTTCCTGTATCAACTGAGCTGGCGCTGTTCCTAGTGTAATCCTTTTTATGTGCAGCCAAAAGAATGACTTCTACATCTTGTGTGGTTTTGATCTCACTCTTGGTTCGGCTCTCGGGGGCTATTTGTCCTCAAGGCTGCCTGTGCATCTCTGACATACTGAACTGTGGCTCCTCAGGTCTGGATAGATTCCCTAACCCGCTTCCATTCACAACTTCTGTCCTGGACCTCAGTCATAACAGACTAACATGGCTGGCAGCCGGCAGCTTCTACGGGCTCCCAAGGCTGCATACTTTGCATATGTCCCACAACCGCATCTCCTTGCTCAGCCCGGGAGCTTTCCATAACATCAGCAGTCTTCGATACCTGGACCTCTCTTCCAACAAATTGCAGGTGGTGGGCAAGCATCACTTCCAGGACCTGCCAGCCTTGGAGGTGCTGTTGCTGTACAACAATCGTCTAACCCGCGTGGAGAGCAACACCCTAATGGGGCTCAGCAGTCTGAGGAAGGTTTACTTCAGCCTCAACCAGATCACAGACTTCCCGTTCTTCTCGATTCGTAAGCACAGCCACCCCGACCTGGTTACACTGGACCTCTCCTCAAACCGCCTGTTCCGTTTGCCTATAGATGACATTGTAGTGTTGCCCGCTGCAGTGCAAAAAGGCCTGTTCCTGCACAACAACAGTCTGGAGTGCGATTGCTCTTTGTACCGCATGTTTTGGCACTGGGAGCAGAAGGGATATCCAAGTGTGAAAGACTACAAGGATGTCTACAAGTGTCTGATGTACGGTGAGCCTCAAATCTCAATTAACTTTCTGCGCTCTGCACACTTCTTTGAGAACTGTACCATTGGGAAGATGATATCCCTGATATCTCCGAAGGCTGATAAAGTTGTTTACGAGGGTGAACAAGTGAGACTGGACTGCACCGGATCCCTAAACGCAGAAGACCTGTCTTACAGCTGGATCATTCCTCACCAAGAAAACATCTCTCAGCTGATCCACAACGGATCTCTACGTCTCAATCAAGATGGTAGCTTGGATATTCTAGCTGCCCAGTCCCTAGATTCGGGGGTCTACCAGTGCACTGCTGTGGACAACTCGAGGATGATCAATGAATCACGAGAAGTGAATTTAACGGTGGTAGCCCAGCGTGCCATGGAGGAGCCGTTCAACACAGGCTACACCACTCTTCTGGGATGTGTGGTGACCCTTGTCCTCATATTGATGTATCTGTATTTAACCCCATGTCGTTGTGGTTGCTGCAAACCTCCTCCTCCCTCTCCGGGGATCTCAAACTTTGGGGAAGACCGCTGCACTCTGGCCTCTATCTTTGCGGCTCCTTCAACCGATCGAGTCAAGAGCAAGGCTCAGTCCGACAGGCACGTGGTGTTCCTCGAGCCACTCGTGACAGGGAAAAATGGCCATCCGAAAGCTGCATGTGTTGTTGAACAGCCTACAATTGAATGGGACACAGAAAACTTCATAATTAGAGAAAGAAAGGACTGTTAGTAGCAAATTTGTGACTTGAAATCCCACAGAACTGCTTAAGCCTGTTTGAACCATAGGGACAAGCAGCACAAATTAATCTGTCATAATTCCCTAATAAATTATTTTGGTCCTCAGATTTAGAGGGTGTCTCCTGTCTCACAGTATGAAGTGATCCATTTGTTTACGCTGAATGCGTGGGACTGCACTGCTAGTAATGCACTGAAAATCTAAAGCAGTGAATGTATCATTTTTAAGACTCGAGCATGTGTATTTTCAAGGTTTGAAAGAAGCACAAGTTTGCTCTATAAATCTCAACAAAATAATCTGATTGTCATGACAACAGCAACATTTAAGATGTCTCTAATGTAGTGTTTTATTTGCGCAGAACAAACGTTGAATCAGAGCTGCCTTTGATTCTTGTATGTGGAGCACATCTATCAGCTGGCAATGACCACAAGCTCTTCTTGCAAGGTTTTTCAGAAAGATAAACCACTGCCCTTTGAAGGTAGTCAAAACCATCTAGGTGCTGCTGAATTTATACTGTAAGCAGTCATTAATTTAAAGATGGGACAACAGAAGGCATTCTGGACCCATTGAAGACTGAGGTTCAATCTCTGCAGTTGTAAAGTAATTACCATTGAATAAAGCTAATCCTTTGTCAAGAAAACATGGTGGTAAAGTTAGGTGCAGAACTATGACGCAACACCAAGCAGTTGCGAAAAGTCAATAACTCCACAACTCAAAGGGGAGATGTGATAAATGAAGAAGAAAAAGTGAAGGCAATGTAGTGATGTCTGTTTATGTGTGATATTATTCATCTCTGCACTTTGCATCAAGCAAATCGCTCTTTCATTAAAGGGATGTACTATGGGAGAGGATTAACACCCCTGCCAGAATTTTCCCTCCCACACCGTGCACAGTATGCAAAGTAAAAGCAAAATATGAAAATGAAAGAGCACCATGGCAAAGGTGCAGAGTTAATCCATGCAGCCCATTTCCAGATGTGATCAGATTTATCTGCAGCAACCCGATTTAACATTCGTAATTCGTCGACATGTGTTCCCTGGCTGTTCATCTGTTGTGCAGTCCTGCCAAATGAAATGTTACCAGATCTACTCTATAATATAGGAGTATATGTATATATATATATATATAAAGCACACCTATGTGATCATGCACAATAATTTCTCATTAGATCACACTCTCTTTAAGTTTATCCAAACCTGTACATCCTTAAACATCAAAACAGCATTTTTAAAAACTGAACAATTATTTAGACTTGCCAAACAGACTGACCGATCTCATCAACAAACTCATATCTGATATACTCAAATCAAGATATATATAACATTGACTGTCTCATTCCAGCCTTGCCTTTTTGCTGTGTTTGTAATACTAGTGTTGTTTTGAGAGATGACCATAGGTCAGATTTAGCAGAATTCACTTTGGGGCAAAACTAGGCACTCCAGCAATTTTTCAGCCTTTCCTTAATCCTTTAATCTTTTTTTTCCCCTCCTCTCTCTCATGTGGGTATGCTTTGGACTTCTATTACCTACAAACCTATACTGAACTCAGGTGGAGATGTATGAAGAATGCATGTGCTTTCAAAATGTAAACTGGTGAGCCACATGAAGAATTGTGCAGAATACACATTTCCAAACCATGCAAAAGAGCTGTTTAAACAGACATAGTGAAATATGCCTGATCATTTTAAAACATGCTTTTAACATTGCACTTTCAACAGCCAATTTTGGAATAAAAAGCCAGATCTTCTATTAACAGAGAAAAGCACGAAGAAACTCACATAATCCAGGTTGGATTCAAGAAATAGCATAAAAAAAGTGTTTTGAACAAAATCTTACGCATTGTTTTCAGAGACATAGTCATTTATCTGGTAAATAGTAACATTTGTGAAATGCCCTGAGGTATTTTCTACAAAACTTCAGCTAACCATATTCATGTATGTCATGTACAAAGGGCAAATTCAGATTCAGTTTTGAAATCAAGATGCATAATCTTCATAATATAATTGAACACATTAAATTGTTCTTTTTTGACAAGAAACATAAGCCCCTTTAGAAAACTGCATCAGCATCAGGACAGCAGAATCAATTAGGAAATTATGCCCTCTGCTGGCTGGCTGTAAAACCATTAGTTTCAATGGTGTCAATGCACACATATAAACAACTCTGGCATTGATCAACCTCATTGGAAAAGAAAACCTGTAACCATTTTTATATAGCATCATAAATAACTGTACATATACAAAGAGTTCACACATTCTCAACTGCGAGTTAATACTGGACACAATATCACAATGTTTGATACAACCTTGTTTTAATAGAACTGTACAACCAAGAATGAAAAAAAAAATGCTAAAATGAAGAATGACTCACTTTTTCTCTTTAAAAAAATATTGTCTGCTTTTTGCTCCTTGTTCACAAACCATTTCCTTGTTGAAAATCCGAACGAAAAGTATTGACAAAAATGAAACATTGAAAGGCAATTACATTTCTTGGCAATATAAATATAGTGGTATGAACAAGGTTTTTCAAACATCTGGTTTAGGAAGAGCATTACTGACAACAGTGAAAATCTGGCCAATGTCTGAGTCACCAATCTCAGTCATACAAAACCAGATTTCAATTTTTTGTGTTTTTATTTCAGATGATGGTATTTTGATTTGATGTGCTCTTAATGTTAAATATGTACAATCCTAATGCCAGTAGTCTATAGGGCATCCCTATGGCATTTAGTTATAGGTGTAGTCCGAATAGTAGTCTGACCGACCACCCCCTCCCCTCCCAGGGGGATAACCCCAGTTACAGGATGGGCCCCCTCTCATGTGACCCCGACCCGGTCTAGATCTCATGGGATGTGGCGGTACTCCTCGACCCCTGAAACCACCACGCATCATATCAGGATGTCCCCCTCTGGGATTGTACATGCTATTGTTGTGTCCTCCTCGGCACAAGGCTCTCATTGGGGCTCCAGGGATGGGTAAGAGTCCTCTGCTGGCAGTGCCGCCCCTGGTGGGAGGGGCCTGACTGCCGCCCCGACTTTCAGAGGAAGAGTTCACTGGAGTTCTGCTGCCTTGGCCACATGAGGTTGAACTACCCAGTGCACCTCCTTTCTCTCCACTAGCCTCCTGTTGGAGAACTTTAGAAGTTGCTGAAGTAGGGGCACCTTCTTCCTCTTGTCCACGAGCGGTTTCGCTCTCAGTGGCTCCTACCCATGATCTATCAGCAGGCTTTGCGGCCTCAGCTTGGGTGGAAGGTAGAGCCCCGAATCCTGCCCCACTCTGTCCAGCCGCGTAACCCTGCTGGGCTCCTGCTGTAGGACCCCAGCCGAAAAGCGGTGGAATAGGGGGAATTGGGGTGAGGGCTGGAAAAAGAGTAGTATCTGGATAGGAAGGAAAAGTGGTGTGAAGAGAGGACAAGGAAGAAGCAGTGGATGAGGAAGCAGACTCTACACCTATCTTAGCAGTTTGAGAGCCAGCAAGTCCTAACTGGTTAGCAGTGCTTGCCGCTGCCACCCCAGGCACTCCCACGCTGTCAGGAATGGGTAAGGACTGTCCAGGCGGCTGAAGAGAGGTGGCTGATTCCGGAATAGAAGGCACCTCCACTGAGCTAACTGGGGGCTGAGGGAGGGAAAGGGGAATGGTGAGTGGTTGAGGAACTGGTATGGTGGAGGTGTTTGTTGGAGTTTGGGTCCCAGGAGGAGCAACAGTTTGGCTGTAATCTGATCCCCTGGAGGCCACGCTAACTGGAGACGAATATGCCGAGGACATATGATACGCGGGAGAACCAGAGTAAGGGCTCCACTGTGCCGAGCTGGAACACAGGTAGCTCTGGTGGGGGTTCACACCGAAACTGGCCAGGGTGTCCTCTACTTCAGGCATAGAGGTGCTCTCCTGACTGGCAGCTTTATATTGAGCGATGGCAGACTTCAGAGCTGCATAATCAGTGGAGATAGAGCCCTGGATAGGGTAGGCGGAAGGGTTAGGTGGTACAAGTGGATCACTAATGGGGTCCACACAGGGTTGGTCAGGGAGGGGAGGACGAAATCCATCGGTCTGGGGTGGAGGGGGCTGAGGTGCCTGCGGTTCCTTAAGGTCATTTTCAGGCTGAATGGACGTCTCTGTGATAATGGGCATGTCATCTTCAGAGTCTATTGACATGTCATCCTCATCTCGAACCGCATCAGGCTCCACTGAGCAGTCAAAGAGAAGATAGTGTCAAAACTGAAATCTCTCATTTCTTCGGAATTTTGTCAGGAAAAGTAAAGGACTTTTGTTTTTACCTGGTTCAGGTAGGGCAGCCACTGCTACTTCTTCCGGGACACTGATCAAACTCTGGAAGTTGTTCATGATGTCATTCATACCTGCAACGATGACTCCACTACCGGAGAACTGGGAGAATGTTTCATCGTGCTTTTCTGTTTACGAACACAGCAAAAACAAACTTCAACTTAACACACACCAACATTCATATACACCAGAACTTCAACTAGACCTGCTTCACGTACCTGTGAGGAAAATGATGTGTCGAAGCTGTGTGTGCTGAGCTTGCAGCTTGACCAGACAGTCCAAATCAGGAGCCTGCCTAGATGGAGTGTCACACTCGTGATAAGGCAGAAACTCCACCAGGTGTTTCTTCTGGTAGGTCGTCAGCAGGTTCAACAGATCCAGCGCCTCAGTGTTTAACCTGTGAAAGGGAGGATGTGTGAGATTTCAGAGACTAGGACTCTGTCAGGATTGGCAAAACACATGAATCGGTTTGTCTCTAACCTGCTGAGCTCTTTGAGCTTCTTCTGAGTCTTACAGTGCACCTTCCACTTCCAAGGTGAGCCCTGTTCTTCCAGGAACTTGAGAAATCCCTGTAGCTTCTCTGTAAACATAAATGGCAATGTGTAAAGTCTCAATCTTTTCTTGCATATTGTAACCATTTGAATTAAAAAAACAAATACAAAAGCAGTTCCGAATGCAAGGACTGTTTTGTAATAAAGGGGTGGTTTTAAAGCAGATATATATCTCCAGAGAGGTCATTTCATCGGAAGATCAAGCTACTGTGTTTCATTTGAAAATTATCCATTTAAAACATTAAAAAAAAGATATATGCATAGATGAATCACTCTCAAAATCATTAAGATGCATTTAGAAACTAGAGTGCATTTCCATTTCATGCAGTCTTTAAAGGAAACACTACAACTATACACATTCACACTTGAAGGGGGGGCTCTTTTCAACAAGCTGGTGCCTGAAGATTTTGTAAACCCCTCTACAATCTACCTTTAGCTCTCACCTAGTGTTATATTGTCAGGGTTGAGAATGAGCTCATCCGACACAATGAGTCCTCCAGACACGAAAAGCTCATTGTAAGTGCGATTTTTCACATCATCCAGGCTGTCCACTCCAGCAAAGTAAACTGTGGGCAATTTCTTCAGAGACACCAGTGCTGGAATCTAAATGGAGAATGGAGGGAGCAATGCCTTAAAACAGATGCTTCTGAGTTTGTTTCCTACAACTAATAAACTAGTTATAAAACACGGAGTTAGAGTAGTGAGTTATTAAGTACCTTATGTACATGAGCGGCTATATCCTCATTCTGAATAATGATCATGAACTTCTGCTGACTTTTACTCTCCAGGTAACTCTGAGGGTTGCAATCAATATTGCCAAGGCTGCGTAAATATTCCTGTAAAACCAAACAAATGAGGTTAAAGATAAGGTGTTTCAAAGGTTGGTCAAATGTATCGGGCCACACTGAACATTCTGACACTTCATATTTTCAGACCTTGATCTCAGTGCAGAGTTCGCTTTCCTCATCTCCTCTTTGAATGTAAAACTTGACTGCGTTTTTCTGCATGATCTCCATCAGTGTGCACAAAACATCAGGCTTGATTTGCCCAATAACGTTGCCTCCCACAGTGCTTGAGGTTCCTGCATGAGTAGGCTCTGAGGGAATCTCTGGGACTGGAGCAACTGGAGGTTGACTGGCACTTCCAGATGATGGGGAGCACACAGGATTTTCCACGACATCTGTACTCTTGGGGTCAGCTGATTTTTCTGCTGAAAACAGGTGGACCTCTTTGACAGTGCCGAGGCGACGCTTGCTTGAAGGAGGAGGTTTGAGGGTAGCTTGCGGCTTGCTCGACACAGCCTGAGACTTAGGCACTGGAGATGATGTTTTAGTGTGAGGATGAACAGGAGGTGAGGGCAGCATGGGTTGGGCAGGAGCTGGCATGGCAGAAGGGGGCGGAGCAGGTGGCAAGGGGGCGGGCACTGGGGCAACAGCAGGTGGTGAGACAACAGCCACCGGTTGTACAGATGCCATGGGAGCCCTGATCAAATGGTTCATCTTTTCACAGAGTGTGTTAACGTAGCTCTGCACAGGCATTGATGAGACATATTTGGATACAAAAGGTGAGAATGCAGAGCTTGACCATTTAGCCTGATCCTCACATCGCGGCAAAGGAGGCTGATGGTTGTAAATTATACGTTGGGCCTCCATCAGATTCTGGACCCCAGTGCAGAGGTTCTGGAACTCACTGTCGAGGATAGTGTCAACTACTTTCTGTGTAGAGTGTACCTGCTTCTCCACTCCACTCAAACAAGGCTCACCAACACCCTCTAAAGCTAAAAACAGAATATGGACATTAGTTTGGTAAATATATCATTTAAATTATACATGTATACATGAAAGAATGCATATTTAAAATCAAAATTTAAAACACACATTACATTAAGTATAATGATATGGTTGATTCGATTAAATGTTATACACCGTTTAAAAGTTTGGATTATTTCTAAAGAAAGTATTGCTTTTGTTCAGGAGAAATGCAGGCAAGGACGGACCTCTGGTGGACGTTCTCCAGAGAGGGAGGCTCTGATGTGGGGTTTCTGGTTGACGGGAGGGCTGCTGCTCCAGAATGGATGAAGGACTGTACACATCCATACTGCTCCTGCTGCAGGCCATCTGCTCCTAAACACACATACTACAGGTTAGCAAAACCAACGATTGAGTATAGCATTAGATATGTCATGAGGAACCCTCCACACCTCCAAGTAATCCTGGTTAACCGGCTCTTCTTCAGCACGCAGGTCAAGATCACAGTGGGCGGCTGAGTCACTGGGGTCGTGTCTCTCTGTGCTTTTAGGCAGCACTGCAGGCTGGCTGCTGGCAGTGTTAGAGTTCTGGGCCATCCTGTTGAGCGTGCTGAGGAAGAGTTTAAGCAAGGCATGTGTGTCCCGGAGGGTGGGACTCTGAGTCACGCGCTCCCGCAGGTCCGTGTCACACAGCCCCATGCTGTCCATCACCACTAAGAGAAAAGAAAAACAGATCATGTCTCTGAGCACCTGCAGTCACACTCTATTGTGTGAGTAGATACAGCACCTACTCTCTCATTAGGGACAAATAAAAACAGTATTCATATGTATGTCTAGAACTTTTTTTTTTTCCTAAAGCTGTATTATGCTTTTTCATTCATAATCACCTGGTATATAAAATGTTTTTTTCTTAAATTGAGACTATGCTTTTGGAAAAATGTAAAGATAAAAATAAAAAATAAAAACCTTTGGAAATAAGGATCGTTGTCCTATATGACATATTTGTTATGAAAGAAAATTGTTGCAAATAATATATAATTTTCTTTATTATTTTATTGTATTTTTTGTTAATATTTTAGAAATATATTTAATATAATTTTAAAGCAGAGCCTAATAAAACTGTACTTTTACAACTTTTCCAGTCCTTTCGAAATTTCACATCAAGGGTTTCCAGAATCATGTTGTACATTCCTTTACATTAGTTCAGCGCAGACTCACCTCTTCCTGGTTCTCCATTCAGCAAATCCATCCTTAGGTACTTGCTCACGCCCCCAGGACCTTCACTCTCCAGCCTCCTCTTCAAGCCAGCAGCGTCCCAGTCCTCTTCTCTTTCAGGCCCCTCGTCCTTGCCCAAAGTCCGCTTATGTAACTGTATCAGCTTTAGTAATTTTTCCATCTTTTCTTTGTCATACTCTCCCTGTGGCCTCTGAGCGCCGCCATTAGACTGAGAAACCCCAATCGTGCTGCTACTCGGCACCTGTCTATCCGACCCTCCCCAGTCTGAGACAGGACTGTACTCTTCTGCACCTGCTGGGGGAGACGCTGCCCCCTGTTGGCTGTCCACCAGACCCTGCTGCAGTGCTTCCACGGGCAGCTGGAACTGTCCCGGACCATATATGTAAGAGTTCAGTGCCACATCCATATTCTTAGGACGGGGAGCCTGGTGTTGGTTAGTCCGGTCATCCAAACTGTGCCGGTACTCTGCTATGTGGAAAGGCCGTAAGACACCTTGCTCTTTCTGGTTGAGGTAGTCCAGCGCCTGATGTTTCAGCCCCGCCGCGAGCTCTTTGGGTGGATTGGCACGCAGCTTGAAGAGGCCATGATGCAGGGCAGGTATAAAATTATCTAGCTGATGGCTGATTGGGTCTTTAGGCTCTAATGGAACAAGAGGGTCCTCATCTACACCAGAGTTCTTCAAAACTAAAAAGCAAAAGAAGAAATCAGTGAAAGTAAATAACTGAAGAGAAAATCTAAAGAAACTTCCATAAATAAACATAAGAGAGACACTTACTCAACCTCGAGGTGATTCTTTGCTCTTGAAATACAAAAAGCGCCAGCAAAACCCTGTCATTTCTTCCTCGCCGGTCTATAAAGAAACAAAAAACAGACGGCCTCTGTTATTCCACACTGTCAGTGTCACATATGGGGTTAAAAGCTGTGCATAAACGTACCGGTGGTAGTGTGCAACTGAGAAGACGAAAGGAGGAAGAGAAATCCTTTGTCTATCAATGGCTTCACCAAAACCTAGAGTGAAGAGTTTAATTATAGCACGACTATAATAAAACACGGGCAGTTTAAATTCTGCATGTCAGATCAGTGACACAGATTCTATGAACAGACTGAAGACATGGTATACAGGAGGGGAGAGGGTTGGCAGTGACGCCCTGCTAGAGTAAAGCTGTGGACATTAATTCAATAAAGCGTAAAGTGGGCTGTGAATGAGCTCACCATTCGTTCTCTCTCAAGCCGGTGCAACAGCCCCGACAGACTGTTTTCCTGTTTACTCCTCCCAATGACCTCATACAGGCTGCAGTACATCCCACACTTAAATGCTGAAAAATACCACAGCACACTGTCACGTCAATACTGATTCATCAAATGTTGTGCTGAAAAGCATCACTGGAACTCAATACTCATCCTACCCTCTCGCGATCCACTGTACGCTTCCCACGACAGCAGAATGGGCGGGATCTTTCTCTTTACTTGATCGAGATGCATAGCCGTATTAATGTCAAGCTTGTCTGGGCTGAAAATAAAACCAAAACAAATAAGGGATTTAAAAAACAATGCACCGAATTGGTGTCAAACTTTATTAGCGCAAAGAAAGGAGACTCACAGTTTAAGTGGAAGGTGAGGGAGACTTGAAGACCGGATGTACACTTGATGGACCTCTTCGCCCTTATTCACCAGCGAGCCACTCCAAACCGTATATCTTCGCCGAACTAAAGCAAAAAATGAAGTAATAATGCAATAAGTTGAATAAAATTCCAATCTGATCATTATGTTAGACTGCTATGAAGAAAAAAACCAAGTTGTACCTCTTTGCCCTTCATGTAACGTGCTGTTCAATCTACTAAAAGAGGAAAAAAACATTTAAAATTGAAATTAAACCACAACAGATTATAATACTTCTTCAGTGGTCTTATTTATACCTGTGTGTGGCTGTGGCTGACTCTTTTCCTTTGAACTGAAAAGACACAACCGCATATGGCAACACATGCCTGGGCCTTGACCTGAGCTCCTCAAATGCAAATTCATAGAAGTATTGCTGGAATAAAACACAGAGGGAAATCACACGTCATCTATCTGTAAGAAGAATACAAAACAAAATACTGAAAACTAAACGAAACACTCACCTGAGTGTGCTCAAAGGCCCTATAGGACAATAATGAGGTCACTTTGCTGGCATTTTTGAAGACATGACTGTCATATTTAAGGGTCGGCTCAAGATTGTTTTTGGGCATGTTGTCAAATATTGTCTTCACTTTACCCTGCAGAATAAGACAAAAGGTCACTACTGTTTTTTGAAACCATTGTGACATCGTGTGTTATAAATACAAAGCAGTCCCTCAAAGTCTGTCAATAACTTACCTTCATGGTTTTAAATATGATTATGTCTCCAGCAGCACCCACTTCAAATGGATTCATTTGTAACAAATCTGAGTATTTTGAGAGGTAAACCCCTAAAAAGAAATAGAAAAAGCAGCAATCAAGGGTATGGGAGTTACTTGGGGCGACATTCCTGCGAGCCACAAACAGCCTTGGGTTAATCCCAAGAAATTCACTCTGTCTCTGCACAGAGCATACTATGTTTAATAAGATTAAATATTTGCAGAAACGATTTCATTTCACCAGTTAAAGCAACCCTAGTCACATTCACAAGATGCTAGTCTTGTGAAAACACACAGCAGCAGCTTCATTAAACCATACAAAGATAATCGTGAATCAGAAATCTGCTGATCACTAAGCCAAGAACAAAATTAATATTATGTTGCTTCCAAAACCACAAACATGCTCTGAAAATAGAAAATAGTAATAGGGGTGACCAATATAAAAAACAGATGTTAATTTACAAAATGTTTATCCATGCAAAAACGAACGTCTGTAGCGAGTTTGGGTCATTGACATTTATTTGGCCCAGCGATCACAAGGAACTGTGGAGCAGTGGTCTTTCTGGCCCTGTCCAATTCAACTACTCCAAACCACAAGATCAAGTGACCAGAGTCCTCCCAGGGAAATGATTACAGCCAAACAGATATAAACAGACTCTTCAGAAGTGCTCACCTTTAACAGGGCTTCCCAGATTGTTGATCCGCGAATGTCCCACAGAAAGACCCTTTTCGCAGATCCAGTGAGCCTGGAAAAGTCCAGCAGATATTACTTCGATTATAGTTGTGCTTTTGACCAAGACTATCACTATAAGACGCCATTTAAAACCTTCTCAAATCGCAGGCTTACAGAATTATTAATCTCACATTTCCAGTTTCATGTTACACTGTATGTCCTGATAAATAATTAGACAAGACGACGAGACATTGCGTCATCTAGCTGTTAAATCTAAACTTAAAGTTGAATTTCAGAGAGGGAGCCATAGTCTCATAATGAAGTATAATCAGTTTAAATCAGAACAATGCTTGCTCTGCTATATTTGATTGCAAGTACTGATAACGTCTAACTACTGTGGCAGTTGTATAGTAAATGCATTACAAACCTTATTCCTCTCAGGCAGCAGAAAAGCATATGATTCGGCAAGTTCTGCCTCTGTCCTGCCATTCTGCTTCAGTTCCCTTTTCTTCTCGATGAACTATGAAAAAGACACAAATCATATCATTATTTGATTCACTGGAAACAGCCCTCAAATGGCCCGAGGACATTTTCAATCATCTAGTTTTTAACAATCAAGCAACCAAAAATACTGTTCACCAGCATCTACTGATTAAGTTCTCTCAGCGCTCACCTCTTTCTCCAGGAGCTCGTTGCGAATGAGAGACGCTTTGGTGTAGGTGAAAGTCCCACGAGACGTGGCGTCCAAGTAGAACGTGGACAGAAGCTTCACAACTTCCTCAAACTCTCTGGATTCTGGAGACAAGTGCTGGAGGAGGCCTGAAGGACAATCACATAAGGGGGAAAGAAAATTAGTGTCGTTTTATTTTAATTCAAACACATAGTTGAGTCATAAACTTTTCAACACGCCATACATCTTGCAGTTTAGTGCATTAAATGGGTTTTTCAATACCTTGCGGTGATATATTGAAATGCACATTAAATAATCCTGCCGAAATTTCATAATATTTACTAAAAAAAAATTATAATGTTTATAATCAATAAGCAAAATCATCGAATAATTTGGAACTCATCAATCAATTCGGTCAATTAACGCCCATTATAGCCAAACAAATTAGCTTTTTCGATTGACTAATAAAAACAAAAAAAATAACGGCATAAACTGGAGTTTAAAGTGCAGTTTAGAAAACATGATATAACATTAGAACACCAACAAACAGAAAAAAACTTGCACTAATTCCAGCAAATGCCAAAGTGAAAGCTGTAATGCAACTACTACAAACACCTCCCAGCTTAGTACTTTCGATTTCATTGAAGCAGCGCTTTTCGGTTTAAAGATTGGTAATATCTTTGTCTTCTGCTATAAGGAAATAAATAGTAAGGGAAAGAATGGATCTGTGTGTCCTAATAAGGCTGGTTGTACAGGACTGACAGGTGTTTCTAACCGTCGTGCGTAAAGACTGACGGGAGAAACGCACTGGTCAACGGGACACTGCTGCCATTGATGAGGAGGGAAGAAGCGTGTCCTGTGGGGTGCAGCTCTGTGTGGTGAGGGAGGAAGAGTGGAGCCAGATAGAAAACCAATGACACCGGCCTCCGTGAGGTTTACAACCGTGGGACGAAAATGCATCGTGTCTTTGAGGTGTGCGTTAAACGACTCGCGCGGGCGCGTGAAACGAATCCTCACGTGCTGCTCGAGGTTGCACAAGAGCGCACGACTTTATTTCCTGCAGCTCTGAGCTGTGCAACAACTTAGCTAAAATGCATTTAATACCAGTGGTGCGTTATATAGATCCCCCGTTTGCTTATCAAAACAGCTCTATTAATTTGACCCAAAAGGGTAAGCAGCAAGCTTTTAGCGAAGTTGCAGGCTATGAAACAGAAACAGTGCATTTCGGGAATGGCAGTAACATGGTAACGTTAGTGGCGGTAGCAATGGGACACACAACCTTTCCGCTCCTTGATTTTCCTCGGAATCTGAAAGCTCCTCCTTGGCAGCTCCTCGGTCGACCGCGGGAGTGTCGAGGGAGAACCGCCGCAGTTTTTTAGGTCTGCCAGTCCTGCCTTCCGTCGCTCAGAAGCATCTTGTTCAGACATTTGCTCGTCTTCACATCCAGCTTGATCGCCATTTTGCTTGGATGTGGCCGTGCTAGAGGCTGACAACAATTGTTTCTTGCTATCGCCATCCTCCAAGGTTAGGCCGCCGGCTTTGCTGCTCTCCTTGTCGATTTTTCTCTCCTGGCTGAAATTGCTAGCCATTTTTCGGACCAGCGGTCACCTCGTCAGCTGGAGATGAAGTTGGTTTCAGTGCCGCTTCACGGAGTAATTCTCCTTCTCAACCAGCCTCCGCCATTATGCCTGTGACGTATGCTCTTCCCCACCACTGCAAAACTCTGGCGTCACTCTGTTTACCTTCACGCGGCCTGACGCCCCCCAGCGGCGCTGCTGTGAACTGCACAGCGTCTAGACGTCACGACGGTGAGCTCTGATCGCTGCATGGCGCGTGAGAGCAACTCCACAGAGTGCCAAGAACGAATCATTCAACATTATCAACAGTTTGGGGAAAGTCACCTAGAATCACCACGAGCCCTTTGTGCTCAGTTATGTCATTTAACCTAGCAATGATCACATGAGTTCAAAACATGAATCAAATGACTGATGCATTGATTAGCCTACATAATAAACAAGCATTATTTAAATCATATATTTACAGCTCATGTACATTGGGGTCCACTGTTTATAATAGCAATATTTTCGGCATAGTAATTTATGCTGAAAATAAATTCCGCAGAACATAGAAGAACTCCACTAGTTTGTGTGAAACCTTGGAATCATTATGTCCTCCAGCATGATTTGAGATGATCCAAATTGCATCTTGGGCTTCTGTGGAAGAACATCTGAACATGTACAAATAGTTTTGTTTTACTTTTTGAATTAGCCATAATCCTAAACCATATATTTCCACATTTAAATGGATAGTTTAACCAAAAATTTCTGTTTAAAAAAATCTGTCATCATTTAGTCACCCTCAAGTTGTTCCAAACCTGTATGAGTTTCTTTCTTCTGTTGAACACACACACACACACACACACACACACACACACACACACACACACACACACAACAGATAGTTTGTTGAATGTAACCAAACAGTTGCTGGTAGCCATTGAATCACAGGTTTTCAGCACTGTGTCTCTATTATTTTTATATATCTCTATTATTATTATTATTATTATTATTATTATTATTATTTAAACACAAATGAATATTTCACAAGGCTTTTTTAATAAAAAGTGTACATTTATAAAGTTTTGTTATAGCTGCTTCTCTTGTACAGATTTATCAATCTGGTTTTACTCTTCTGTCATACTTCCTCTGCTGTTAATATAATACTCTTTGAAGCCAATATAGTCTTTGAGACTAGTGGGCAGAGGCAGGAAACTGATAAAAACTGGAGCCCTCAGACGCATGCGTTCCAAACAGTCACGGATCTTCAGTCTGCAGAGATGCTTCAGGCATCGAGCATTTTCTGATTAGCAGAGAACATACATAAATACATTCTGGAATGTGCTGCATTTTATTTTAATACATTATCACTTATGACAAGTATAACACAGCACATTTAGGAACTATACATTAGGGCTACTGAGAATTTCAAGTTAAGGTTTGGCTTGAGACTTACCTTGTATCTTACATATTTCCGGCCACTGTTTTTGTTCAACAAGAACACTCTTCAGTTTGGAGCAGAGAGTCACATGATCAACATAATCCAAATGAGTTTAGACTTACAGAGAAACATAAAAATGTCACGTCTGTCATCACTGATTCACCCTCATGTTGTTCCAAACCTCTTTCATCACAAAAGAAGAAATTAAAAATGTTTTTAGTGATTTTTGTTCAGACCTAGATGTTTTTCAAAATATGTGCTTTTGTATTTTGTAGAAAAAGTTATACACGATCATTTAGAAGTGTTTTTAATACTTTTGCTCACTAAGGCTGTATTTATTTGATCAAAGATGAATTAATCATTTCAAGTACATTAGTCCTTTAACATGATCAGATCACACTCCTTGGCACTGCAAAGTGAGGAGAAACTGGTCTTACCACAACATCTTTGATGACAGAAGCGTTCCAGCCCTCATAATCCACAGGCACATGTGAGGCCTGACCATACGGACAGTCAAAGCAGCACTGCACATCATAGCCATTATTGAGCAGCATACGCAGCATCACCTCATCCTTAAATGGATACTGAAGGGCAGAAGGAAAGTGGGGATCAGACGGATAGATAGAATTCAAAATCACTTTTCTGAAGCAGAATCTCTACAATGTTAAAATGTCTAGCGTGAGCTGCAAGTCCTAAAGGATAATGTTCACAGACATCAATGACATTTGGGTCAGCGCCAGATTGTATACAAAGTTATCCAGGCCAAGCACGGATGCTTCATGCAGAGCGGTTCTTTGAAGACTTCCTTTTTGGTCCACAGCGGCATTGTAGCGTAGCAGCAGCAGAGCCAGGTCATACTGGTCATGCTTTATGGCTGGAAAAAAAGGCAATTCATGTATTCAGGCCAATACTAATAAGATCATTTTTTTTAAATGTTGAATACATTTTATTAAGTTCTACACTATTTTGACTACAAAATATAAAACTTAAAGACTGCAAATTAAAATCAACCTGTTTAAATCAGTGGTTCTCAACCTTTTTGACAAGGCCCCTTATTTTCCAAAATATTTGAATGATGATTTTTAAAATATTTTACTCACAATTTCTATCTGATGAAATGTTTAGAGCTTGGATTGTTTTATTTTACATTCGTTTTTTCATTTATGACCTTTTTTTTTTCATTTTCAAAATTCATTTATAAATTAATTAAATTAACAATGCACTTTAATCTACCCCCCCCCCCAAAAAAAGTCTTGCCATTATAATCTTAGCACCACATTCCACACCTGCAACCAATAAAGAATCATCATCCTCATTTTTACAGTCTGGGTCACAGCCGTTCTGCAGCAGCACGTTCTGTGGAATTCTCACGTAGACCGGGGACAACGGCGAGAAACAGTGGAGTCTCCCCTCTCAGAGTACGGCATTGTCCTGACCCTTGAGGAGATGCTGAATGAGGAATTCTCATTATGTTTTAGGGGTTTAGAGAGGGAACTATTATGGAAGCTTATTTCAGCAGATAAATAAAAAATATAAAAAAGGTAACTATGACTTTTTACTCACAATTCAGACTTTTTTTCACAATTTTGAGTTTATACCGATTATAAACCCTGAATTCTGAGTTTACATCTGACAATTCTTACCTATTTTCTCTCAGAATTGTATTTTATTTCCTTGCAATTCAGATTTTTTAAAATTTCTCGAAATGCTTAAACATCTCGCAATTCTGGATTTGTTTCTTGTAATTATAAATTTAATGCTCGCACTTCTGAATTTTATTTATTTTTATTATAAGTTAACTGCTCGCAATTCTGATTCTAACCCCCCCCCCCCAAATAAATCAATAATTCAGTGTTCATCTCGCAATTCTAACTTTATGAAAAATGTAAATAGGTAATTGTAACTTTTTAATCCCACCATACAGTAGGTGCTCTCTTTTTTCCGCGCAGTTGAACATCTCTTCAACCTGCATACGTGATCTCCAGAATGATCCTCTTGTGTTGCACCGCTGCCTCATGCGAAGGAATCCATCCCTTGTTGTCTGCATTAGACAAAGCCTCTTTACGCTGCACCAGGACCTTCAGAGCATCTTCATTACCTGACACCACACATGCAGTGAGCATCACGAAGACTCCAGATCTACTACAGCACTTACTGGAAATGCTGATGAACATTTTTGGGAGGATTTAGCTCTTACCAGCTTGTATAGCAGTGAAAATTTCCTCGTGGTCGATGCAGTCTAATGGATCACTGCTGAGGGACATCAAAACGAAATGTTAGATCATAAGACACACGCTAATAGTGCATTAACGAAAGTGGGGATTTAGCTGTACCTGGTTGCTGAATCAGCTTGTTTACTGTACTCCAATAGGACTCTGTTCAATTGTGTAGTGAATGGCCTCATCTTCATCATCATCCCAGTCATCCTCTGCAGCCTCATACATTTTCTCCATCTTTCACTAATAAACTCTAATTTGCCAATCAGAACCACAAGAATAACCAGCAGACTTTAATTATCAGTTATCCGCATTTATATCCTGTAGTTAAAAACCCTTAACTAAAGTATATTAATGTTGAAAAAGATTGAATTACAAAACTCTGTTGTTGTTGCATTAAAAGTGTAAAAAGAGCCTAACATCATAATTAGAAGCTCTGGTAATTTTATCCTTCAAATGACTTGCTTTAAGAATGAATTACTTTAAGAATGTTTCGTAAACATGCAACACATCCCATGCAATCTATTTCTGCAGAAATATCATTATTCCAGCAGGAATAATGTGTTTGCATATGCTTAATTCAAAGGCAAATGTTTCTTCTACCTGAGGCAATGGGAAATGTTGACAACAGTCGTGGCAGTTGTATCTGCGCTGTGTTTTTAGTTGCTTTACACTCTTAAAATTATTTATATCTGGGCATGGTTAAAAATACACACTCAAGGAGCCTGGGCCAGCCAACCAACACCTGGCTTTGACCCACTGCGTGACAGTCAGTCTTGCAATTCCACCCCACCAAACAGCTGACCTGTGAGCTAATGTTCTTAGCATTTGAGTTCTTCTGAACACTTGCAATGAGCCACACTTTCTCTTGTATTCAGATGTCTGTTTAAATTAAACGGCAACCACACGTCTTTAAACTCACAGTGGCCAGTACCACACACTCTGATTCAATTTATTTAAACTGATTAAATAAAGCTATCCCAGCAGAGACACACATTAACACTCTGATGTGTGAATTAATAAATCACATAGAATGATATGCATGATATGATGAATATGAACATTACTTGGTTTGATCCAGATGATAGGGACTGCATCAAACACTTTGGGATACTGTTCAGCCAAGACTCTTCTGCAAGGAAGAGCATAATTAATGAAAAAATGATAGCTTAGAAATGAATTTATTATTTCCAATGTCTTCCTGCCCTGGAAGGCATTCTTGCCTTTTTCTATCCCACCCAGCTCCATCCAGGAAAAGGCCATGAATGTAGACCCCATCTTCAGGAGATGAATCGGAGGTGTCAAACGGCAGAACCCTAAAGTAATAAAGAACAATCTGTAGCTCTCAAATCATCTCTTTTTACCTAATAAAAGTACTCTCAGCTGTAGAACAGCTGCAGCAGAGGATACCTCATAATTAAAGCCAAGCGGTCAATAGGGATGGAGTACTTCCTAGCGTAATTCAAGCCTGAGTGAAGAAAAACCCAGAATACATGGGGCTTCTGCGTGTCATACCACTCTTAGAAAAAGAAAATTACACAGAGAGACACTAATTAATTAAAATAATTCATTAAAAAATATAGAGAGAGAGAGCTGTATCTTCAGTTTTATGATATAAAAAATACAATTCTGCACTATTTCTGTACCACGATACCACGCATTGATAATATGTACAGTATTACATTTTAAAAATGTTAAATAAAAGGTTTTACTAGCTACTGTATCTGATACTTTTAGACCCCATTGTCTGTGTGTGATCACTGACCTGCAGAAAATTGAGTCTGGCTAAGAAGTCATTGACATAGCTGCCCGATGGCTTGCGACTAGGAGCATTTGGCCCACTTTTCTGGCATTTCCCCCACCGGCAGACTGCCAGCTATAGCCTGTAGCTCTGCATCCATCACCACCAGCCCCTTAAAGACCTTTATCAGAAACTGCAGACTCAACGTATAGTGCTGCTCAAACTAAAAGAGTAAAGCACACAGAGATTCGAGAAAAAACACCATATGTGGAGTTGTTTCAGACGTTTTGGATCTAAAATGAGTTCTGAGGACTCACTTGTTGTAACCCTGCATCTCCTGCATGAGCAACTTATTTAAGCTCTCCTAATAACACACAGGAAGCAACAGATTTCAACTTTAATTTTGTTAAAATATGGTCACATTTAATCTGTCAGGCATACTTCTGTCATACCTTCTTCATTTATTTTTGCTACTTTTAAAGTGATATGACATTCAGCCAAGTATGGTGACCCATACTAAGAATTTGTGCTCTGCATTTAACCCATCCAAAGTGCACACACACGGCAGTGAACACACACACACGTAGCAGTTGGGGAGACATTTATGCTGCAGCACCCGGGGAGCAGTTGGGGGTTCAGTGCCTTGCTCAAGGGCAGCTCAGTTGTGGTATTGCCAGCCCAAGATTCGAACCCACAACCCTATGGTTATGAATCAAACTCTCTAACCACTAGGCTACGAGACTTTTACACTGTACATATTTTATTGTTTAACCCCTGTCCAGGACCTAAAGCTTTTCATCATAAAATAAATACATTGATTTTTTTTTAACACTGTGATGATATTAGCAAAGAGCCAAATAAGCGTATACAATTACAATATGTTTTTTGTGTGTGTGTGAAAATTATTTACACTACCATTCAAACGTTTATGGTCAGTAAGATTTTTCTTTAAAATAAATTAATACTTTTATTCAGAAAGGAATTACAGCAATTAATTAAATTAATAGTAAAGGCATGTATTATTAAATGAATGCTGAACAAATGCTGTGCTTCTGCATCACAGTTTCCACAAATATGAAGCAGGACAACCATTTTCAACATTGATAATAATTGATAATAATAAGAAATGTTTCTTGAAGAATACAAATTTGGTGTACAGTGAAAAGCTGAGAATATGAAACATTATTTAATTGTAAGATGAGACATTATTTAATTGTATTTACAATGCTATTAGTTATGAAATTAGCCTTAAATTGATCAGTAAGTCTACCATTTTATTAATAAAAAAATGCAATTAGCATTTTTAATCACAATACTTCATGTAGAGCAAAAGACATTGTGGTGAAAATTCAAGCACTTTATCTGCAGTTGTCTGATAATGCGCAGATCTGACTCGTTAAATCCAGATACAGTATACAGTATCATATGTAGTATTTGACTTGTATCTTTAACAGGTTTTTCATGACCAAACTGCACACCACACACCACAAGAGGGCATCATTTCCCCAACATCATTACAACAGGGCGTTCACAATCCAATGCACATGGTGTGGTCAATGTAGTACTGCTAGATGCCCCATAGTTTAATTAACTTTAGAAAGATCCAAATTTGTCTATCTGGGTGAAAACAGTCTGGGTGTGACTCATTAACAGCCACAGTGATCCAGTAAACGTCCTTCCCTTAAAAATGACTTCTCGTGTAAGCAAAATCATATCAAAGAGTGGTCCCAAATCAGAGGTCTCAGTTTTCACAAATATTCATACAAACTACATTCTGACCTCAGCATAGTTTTGTACGGCCCTCTCAAATGTCAGTAGTTTATCCTTTGTAGTCTATAAATTTGAATAAAATGCATTTTCTGCAATATTGGTCTGTTTGGCAAAGAAAGGTATTGTTTTATGATTTTATTTCTACCATTATGAGTGAAAGCAGCACCACACATTGTCTTCATTGCATTTCACTGTATTGAAGCCATTGCGAAGGTGACATTAAAACATGTCTGTCTTACCCAGTGAAGATGACTGACAGTTGTCACTCTGCTCATCAATCACACTGTCAAGACAAGGGGTAAATTACCCACTTGGCTCACTAAAACCACTCTGCTGGTATTTAGATGGTATAAATTTAGATAACACAATGTTGCCCATAAACATAGAAGTTTTTCTATATTTGTATATTAAAATGCAAAAAAAAAAAAATTCTTGCTTTTTTAAAGCATACCATACCACAAAAGCCAATGAGGTCCAGGTTGTTTTGAACCCCAATGATTTTAGGATAGACAAAAACATCTGAAACGATTATTTATCTTCTTTTGTTTTTCAGAGAGAAAAATAAAAACATTCAGGTTTAGAATGACATGGAGGGTGAGTAAAAATAATAATTTTGGGGTGTATTATACCTTTAGGATTGTTATGCAATGCACCAGCGTTATTATAATATCACTGAAATACTATTACAGTTTTTGATTATGTGCTGAATGCGATTTTAGTAAATTTTCATTTTAATTATACTTAAAGTTTTTGTAATTTTGTTTTGTGTTTTTAATTCTTATAAAAAAATTTTGTCTATATAGTTTTTTTTTTTTACGTTTTCATTTTTAGCTTTAGTAAACTAAATGAAAGTGAGAAAATGGTTTATGAACTAGGCCTAAATATGTTCACTTGGAAATACTATTAAATAGCACAAACAATTACAAAGAAATGGCAAGTATACTGTAACTGTATTTTGAAATTAAACAGTGTTTACTTGCAAAATGCACTCCAAAAACAGTGTTTTTACAGTGTAGCTGAAATCAGCTCATTTTTAATATTCCCTTTTAGTTAATGCTTATTTAAAATAATGAAATTATTTTAATGCTTTTCGTTTTAGTTAATCGTAACCCTGCTATGCACGATGGAGATTGAAAGGTTTGTTAGGTTTCTAGTGTTTGATTCATTTTGGTTACCAAAGCTCTCAGTGTAAATCTAGGTCAGTTGTCACAGCCTTTAATTGTGCTTCAACACAAATTCACACTCTCCACTAACTTCTAGCCATGCCAGATATGCAGTGCTTATGAAACTAGGCTCCTGGGATGGGAGTTGAAACGCATAAACCCTTTGCTTGAGGTCAGCCGGCAGCTACTGTATGTCTGTATGAGAGCGAGGGTGCAGAAAAGAGAGAAAAACGATAGGGGAGGGGTAGAGGAGTGTGTGAGGGTGTGGGGAGAGAAAGGCTGCAAGAATGAAGGCTGTGAGGCGAATGACGCACGATCATCTCCCCCCTGCCCGCTGATTGGCTGCGCAGGCCGCCCTTCAGAGAGCCCAGGTTTAGGGATGTGCGTTCAGAACAGATTATGAAGCAGACCTCGTCTCTGGCAGTCTCGTCAGATTGTCTCAATGGCTAAACACAAGCTTTTCCTGTTTTTTTCTCTGTTACTGTGTGTGTTTATCTCTCTGTCTTTGCCCTTCGATCAAGTGCCTGCGATCCTGGACAGGAGGTAAGAGCTGCGCTTTCAGCTCTAGCGTGGGGAGGGGGAATGGGGCAGTGATGCTGTGCAGCTGATGCACTGTCTTAGTCTTTTACAGTGGGCAAGAGACACCAAGAAAATGTGCTTTATTAGGAAAATGGTGAAAGAGCATTCGTGGAACTCAGGAATTAATTTGACGTGTGTGGGCTTTAGATTCAGAGCATGTTGTGGGTCTGCTGCAGTTTTTCTTCACTGTAACTATAAGACATGCAAACATGGCTATGACAATGGGACAGCAGGCAGACCCCATCCAGTGTCTGTAGGATTCAGTTTACAGATGCTACTCCAAGAAACAGAAGAAAGAAGTGAGATCATGATGGCTCTGGCTATAGGAGCATCTCTGAGTACATTAACTAATCAGTTTATTGCTCTCTTTTACCTATTTCATAACTGGAGTAGCATAAATATTAATCGAAATATTAGTCAAATTTAGATTTATTCATTAAATCAGAGGTAACATCTGATATTACTGTATGAGAATGAGCAGAAATAATAAAATCAGCCATATGTTATTATTACATTTATTAATGTTACAATTCTGCAAACTTTCACAAGACGTGAAATTTGACAAATTATTTAAAAGCTTTTTTTTTGTGCTATTAATCTATTAGCTACATTATGTAAATTTTAAAGAAGGTTTGGAAAATGTCTGTATGGTAAGTTTTAGATAAACAATTACAAATAATTATTTAAAATATTTATTTGTTATTAAATAATTTTAAATAATAATTTTTATTAACAATATTTTACTAACTTATTTTGTGTACAAGTATTGTCACTGTTGGAAATAAATTATTTTTAAGCTGAGTTTAATTTGATTTAGAGAAGAAAAGTTATATTTAGAAGCAGTTATTTTTCTGCTATCTGTTACTTGCTAGAATTTCTCAGTTATCCATGCCTTTATCTGTGAATATATGAATAATATATATGAATATATTATTTGACAGAGACCAAGATGTCGTCCTTTAAAACTGCAGCTATGGTAAACAACCTAACAACTTGCCCATCTCTCTCCCTAGATAGATCTTAAGCTTAGGATTTCTAGGGATAAGACCATCAATGCATGCTGTTGAAACATTGGGGATCTTGTTAGTCCAGAAATGTGTTTTAGGAGTAAAAAGTGTTAAACGGTTTACAACCCTCCTCAAGTTTCTCAGGGTCAGTGTATACGGCAGACCAAAACAGACACAAATGGCAGCCAGCGAAATTAAACCAAAGGCTATAATCTTATTACCATCAAACAGACAAATCTATTTTAAATCATTGTTGTGTTTATAGAGTACTGTGCTAGTCTGTGCTAGTGCACTGTGCTAATCTGTATGCTAAACCTATAATCTATATATGCAAAAGATGATTTCTGACAGCGGCAGTGAGGTGAAGACATAGCGTGAGCTGCTTTTCATTACATAAATGCTCATTTCAGCACTTAGGCTACTGTGTCCAGCCATAACCAATGACAGCAGCGCAGTCCTCAGCTGCTGACCTCGGTAAACTGGCATTAGAACAAAGGCGAGAGTCACTCCTCGTGCACACACACTCCTCAGCAGGGCTCTGAAGACCAGATTGGCTGCGCTCACACTGTTTTCAGTTTAGAATCTGTAGCAGAACTACCCGGAAAGAAGAAGAAACTGTACAGCTCTTGATATTTCATTTGGGTACTTATATTGTTTTTGGTCTTAGGATTTAAACAGAACTATGCAGAAAGAAGAAACAATAGAAATGTAGTTCTATAGCTGCTAATATATGCGATTTGTATATGTCATTTCCATTTTTTTTTTAAAGCAAAACTAGACAGAGAGAAGAAAACTGTACAAATGTTATTCTAAAGCTCTTCATATGTCATTTTTATTTTTATCTTCACACCTTAATTTGTATTCGTAATGTCTCCTTAATTGGATTATAGTGGTTTTATGACTCAATATGCTACGTCGCTGTTGATTCAGTGCTCATATCGCGCTTGGGAACTGACTGAACTTAAATGCTCCATTTGGTAATCTGTTTATGTCCCCCACAAGTCTGATGTTTTGCTGTTTTTTAATCTCTTTCATGATCATAAAGCTCTAAGCATTCATTCGGGTGTAGTAGAGGCGGATGGGGTGGCCAAACTGGTGTGGTACGTAAGAGATGAACCTAAAGAGAGTAAACCAGGGTCATCTGATGCTCTCATTCGCACTCACACACCCTGCTGACTTTACTGCAGGTGTACAGGCTTTAATCTAGGCCCAGTTCTGGACGTCAACACATTCACACAGCAGGAAACCTTTTCCCAGATAGTCCGGCAGATTCTTAATAAGGTTTTAGGAGATCGTCCGCCAAGCTCATTATCTCTGTGATTAGACGTGTAAACGGTTCATCTAAGGATAATCCAGCAAGTTCAAGTGCGAGGGATGAGGTGGCACGAGATAAATATACATGTGCGTACATATACGCAAGGTGCCATTAAGTCTTTTTAGCCCCCACTCTGTTGATGGACTCAAGGTCCTAAGCACCTGAGAATCACGACATTCGACTAAATGTCTTGTCTTCTCCTGAGATGCTAATCTGGACTGAAGATGTCAGACTTGCGGTCATGCATCACTGCTGCATCTCGCTGAGTGGATCTATGGGAAATCTGTCTTAGACGTTGATAAGTAGGCCACAGCCTGACACAAAGAGATCAACCCCCTTTTTGTTTTGCTTTGTTTTTCCATTACAGCTCTGAGGTCCCGCCATATCAAGCTGTGAGAATTA
Source organism: Carassius auratus (assembly GCF_003368295.1). Taxonomy (NCBI): domain Eukaryota; kingdom Metazoa; phylum Chordata; class Actinopteri; order Cypriniformes; family Cyprinidae; genus Carassius; species Carassius auratus. The sequence goes on from NW_020523328.1 coordinate 661,112, forward strand.
GAACAGGTCAGTATCTGTTACTTTCATCCTTTTTGGGTTGCTTGCATCATTTGCTCAATTTTACAGCTTCTTTAAATGTGGTAATACATTTAGCATTTTTGTTTTTATTTTTATCTTTTTTTTTTTTTTGGCAATACTTTAAACATTGTGTGAGACGCCAGGTTGAATGAAACAGTTTTGTGCTACATTTCAGTAGATAAGACTTTTCCAATAAGCATACAGTTTAGACACTTTATTTTAAGTGAACTATTTTCGCTCCACCAGCAAAAATGGTTCGAAAAGAAGCCACAGCAGAATCAAACTTTGCATGTCTCCAAATAACACAAAGCAGTAGAGTTTGGTCCTAAATTATGCTTGTTTTAAACAAATCAGATAAGTGAACAGTTCAATGGCTCACTCACTAAAAAACTAAAGAGTTGTCTGATGGCTACATGACTAAATGAATCACTTATATCGCCATCTACTGGCATAATGATTTAACTTGAAAAATTCCAACCACCAATCAAACTGATACTAACTGTTGTATCATGGCAGATTGAAATTAGGTTTTATTTAAAAGCTAATGCAAATGGAATTTGTATTTCTCAGATTGAATAAAACAATATACTATTGTGGTTACTTCGCATATTGTGCTGAGTTTTATCTCTTAGAGTTTTATTTGTCTTATTGAATTTCACTTTCATACTGCAGAAATGAAAGCTATTTTTCTAGTATATTCACTATGCGTGCTAAGTAAAGCAGTGATTTACTGTCCTGAAATAACTCACCAAGCCATCTCCCCCATTGTCCTATTTCAACATTGTGTGATGCAGATAGAGAACATGTTGAGAGTCCAAGTGCCTCACATGAGGAGAGTTATTCGCCTGCAGCTGAAAATCCACTCAGAAGAATACTGCAGGTATTGCATTTTTCCTGATAGTCAATGTGACCTTGGCTCCCATAAGCAACATCTCTGCCTTAATTCACCCAGGATCCTACAAGACTCACGACACAGTGATGGTTAAAAAAAAAATTATGTATCATGAGGAAAAAAACTTTTGTGGACCAGAGAATGTCTGTCATATCTGCTGTCTGAACCCTGAGTGTTTTCTTCTGTAAAACCCATCAATAATGCACTTGTTGCTCAGCTTTTCCTGTTATCATTTTCAAGCAGCCCTTTGGATGGCATCTGCATTCCCAGCCCAGAACCAAACGGAAGTTACTAGAGTCTACCAGCTCGGGACCCTATTCCCCACTGACTGTAGCTTACAACGGCAAGATATGCATCCTATTTAAAGCGAAGAGACTGGCTATTCGATACAGAAACAACACTTTCCTGGACCTCACAGAGAGGGTATTTGGATCCAATGCACAAGTAGACACCAAAGGCTCTGTTTGTACAAAGGAGAAGGCCACGTATGTAAAAATTCTTCTTGCCATAGATTCAGTATCATATATCAGCAGTTGTCTGGAAGAAAGCATTAAACTGATCAAAGGTGACGATAAAGACATTTACAATGTTACATAATACTACGTTTCAAATAAATGCTGTTCTTTTGGACTTTCTTTTCATCAAACAATCCTGACAATGTTAATCGATTACCACAAAAATATTACATCAAAATATGAATATAGTATGACTGTTTTCAAAGTTAAAATTAGATTTTTAATAATTAAAAGTTATTTTTATTGTATTATTAGTTAAGATATTACCGTTTTACTGTTGATCAAATAAATTCAGCATTGTTGTGCATGAGAAACGTGACGTCTTTAAAAAAATATATAAAAATAATTTTGAATTTGGTGGTATACGTATTTATATATTCTAAGATACAGTTTTGTTTTGTAGTTGTACTGATGACAGTCTTATATTTTTATAGGCTTTCTTTGCATTTGGGTGATGTGGAAGACATCAGGGGACTTGTCATCAGGTAAACACTCTTTTTCTTCTCCTGTATTTGCTTGAGCAACACCTCATAGGCTGATAATTGCATTCACTTGTTAATTACTTCCTCTTGTTTGTTTTCTGAAGGCTTCAGATGTCCAACACATATTATGAATCAGTAAGCCAGAACTGGTTCACTCTGGACAGCGTTCACATCCACTACAACTGGACTCATGAGGCCACATTCAATGCTACAGAGGTCTATGCCCCTGCCACCTATTCTTACCACTGCCAGCATGTCAGCAGCTTACAGAAATATGACACCCTACTGGTGCCCAGCTCCCACACTGACAGCTCGGCAAACTGGCACATCACTTTCACAGATTTCCAGGTAGCTTCCACAAAATGTGCTTGATAGTTAACTGAATTTTATAAGTTCAGTATTGCTAAGAGTTTTTACTGACATATTTGAAATTACTTTGAATATATTTATATTTTATATTTATAATATTTATAAAAAAAAAAAATTTAAAAAACAATTAAAGTTCTGTATTGGCATCTGTGGTTTCATGAAAAACTATGGGATCGTTATTTTGGGCTGTTCACGTGGCAAAAAAAAAAAACTTAACCCAGGACAAAACAACCCAGAAACACAATTTTTTTTTTCTAAATTATACTTCACTATTATATCTTATAAACTATATTCAAAAAAAAATGCATCTTTCAAGACATTTTTTATACAGTGGTGTGAAAAGGATTTTGCCCCTTCCTGTTTTTTTTTTTCTTTTCATTTTTTGCGTATTTTTTACACTTCAGATTCGGATCAAATGTAAATGCTAAATTCAAAATGTTACAGTTTTTCTCAGTCACTTTGGTGCATTTCTCAGATCAGAAATAGAATTCTCAAAACCACTTGTTCAACCTCCACATCTAGTCACTTGTGCACATCATAAAAACTGTTTCTCATTCCTTTGAACAAGTTGCGATTGCTTTGGTACATTCATGCAATTGATTATGTGCATTTGTCTGCAGTTTCCTACATTAGTTGCTAATGTCATGTTGCTCAAAATGTATTATGTAGTTCTCTAGTCTTACCCCTAAAAACATCTAAGTAATGAAATGCAAAATGGTTGATCTAGTTGTCAAAAACTGTCAAAGCATATTTTCAACACATTTAAATTAGACTTTTTGTAAATTTGCCATGAATTTTGGCAGTCAATTGTGACTTTTACTAATGAAATGTATATCATACCAATGATAAACCAGTTATCTGAAATAGCTCAAAGGTGCATCTCATGAACCTTCAATTGGAAAGCATAGACAGAGGACACCACACTAGTTACAAATTCTGACATTCGATGAACATCCAGGAAAGGATCAGGATCAACAGCTGAGAGGAGGAATAGGAGGAAGGGTGCATGGTGGAAGGGTGCAGAGGCAAATCAGAGGAAAAGACAGAAGAAGCCAAGGACATAGCACATCGGATGAAATAAGGTTCAGTGTGGACCATGTTGTCAATCATGGCCTTACAATGGCCGAGGTGGGTTTCCAGTGCTTGCCTTTAAAAATTTTGTATTTTCGCCTTTGTGCCCATATTTTTTCCTTTTTTATATCACAATAACAAGTGTGTGTTTTTACTAGTAAAAAGAGTAATTATGAATCCTATCCAGTCTCTTTCAATCAATGCACTGCTTACATACAGTAATGTGTAAATTTGTACTTTTGAAATGGATGGCATACGAAGTGCAGACTTCTGCATTTCAATACAGTAACTGTATATATATATATATATATATATTGTTTGTGAGAAAGAGCACAGGGACTTTCATTCTAATGGCACTGATATGTTCATTGGCTTAAATACTTATTCTGAGTAAATTACAGGCTTTTGCAGGTTATTCATTTTGTGGTGCTGTTTGTACAAAGAGATCTGATAAATGCACATATGTCTTTGCAAATATTAAGGATGATTCGAGAAATGCACCAAAGCGACTAAGAAAAACTGTACTAAGGGAAAAAAGCCATTCAAACTTCCTGGCACAACGTGAAAATGTAATTGCCCTCTAAATCTAATAACTGGTTGTGCCACCCTTTGCAGCAACAACTGCAATCAAGTGTTTGTGATAACTGGCAATGAGTCTTTCTCATCTCTGTGGAGGAAATTTGGCCCACTCTTCTTTGCAGAATCATTTTAATTCAACAACATTGGAAGGTTTTCGGGCATGAATGGACTGTTTAAGGTCATGCCACAGCATCTCAATCAGATTTAAGTCCAGACTTTAACTTGGCCACTCCAAAACCTTGACTTTGATTTTGATTTTCTTGAGCCATTCAGACTTGGACTTGCTGGTGTGTTTGGGATCATTGACCTGCTGCATAACCCAAGTGTGCTTCAGTTTGAGGTCACAAACTGACATCTGGACACTCTCCTTCAGGATTTTCTGATAGAGTGCAGAATTCATGGTTCCATCAATTATGGCAAGTTGTCCAGGTCCAGAAGCATCACCATGTTTGATTGTTGGAATGATGTCTTTTTTATGAAATGCTGTGTTGGTTTTACCCCTGATGTAACGGGAAACACACATTCCACAAAGTTCCAAAAGACGTTTGTCGCATCAGTCCACAGAATATTTGCCAAATATATTTTTTGGCAAATGTTAGATGAGCCTTTGTGTTCTTTTTGGTCAGCAATTACTTTTGCCTCGGAACTCTCCCGTGGGTGCTGTTTTTGCTGTTTTTTCTTATTGTTGAAAGATGAACACTGACCTTAACTGAGGCAAACGAGGCCTGTAGTTCTTTAGATGTTGTTCTGGGTTCTTTTATGACCTCCTGTATGAGTCGTCGTTGTGCTCGTGGAGTAATTTTGGCAGGCCGCCCACTTCTGGAAAGGTTCAACATTGTTCTAAGTTTTCTCCATTTGTGGATTTTTTTCTCAATTTTTCTCCTTAGAAATGGCTTTAGAACCCTTTACAGACTGATACATGTCAACTGTTTTGTTTCTCATCTGTTCTTGAATTTCAGAACAGAATGTCAAAGCAGAAAAAAATGGAAATAGCATAATTAATTATGGAAACATGTAAGATTCTGCTGTAAAGCAACTCTTAAAGGGGTCATATGAAGCAATTTTATTTTTTCTTTCTTTTTGAAGTGGTGCATAAAGTAGATCTGTAAAGTTGCAGACTAAAGTCTTAAATCCAAAGAGATATTCTTTACAAAGTTAAGACTCATCCACACCTCCCTAAAATGGCTCATTCTAACACCCCCCCCCACACACACACATCTCTATGTCACTATAGCTGGCCAATCAGAGCACACCTCGCTTTTCAGACCGATGAGCTTTGTAAAAATTGTCACGTTTCAGAAGGCAGGGCATACAGGAGAAACAATAATGTATAGTATGTGGAAGATAATGTGTGTTTTTAACCTTAAACCACACTGCGTTATACCAAATACAAAACATAATGTTCTGTATTTGGTGACATAATGACATGACCCTTTTAAAACAATAGTGTCAATATTCAGATCAAGTCAGCTCAGTGTTGGTTTAGTTCAGATAGGCTTCACATAACTCGTATTTTAATGTATTTTAATCATGAACATGTTTTCTTATTCTCTCAATTTACTATGCATAATTGTCATTTATATTTTCCGGCTGGTTATTTATCTTGAAACACATTATGCATTTGGCAGATGCTTTTATCTAAAATGACTTACATTGACTTAAATACTTTATCCGTTTCTTCAGTGCCATGTTTTACTGGCAACAGAAATTATTTTAAAGAAATTTTTTATTCTTATTCAAATTAAAACATTTATTTTATACCCCCCTAGATCCAGGCCTTTAATGTCCAGTCCAACAAGTTTGCTTCAGCAAGCGACTGTGCAACCTTCTTCACTCCAGCAATCTTGATGGGTCTGATCACCTCTCTGATTCTGCTGCTGGTGTTGGCCTACGCCCTGCATATGGTCGTCCACCTCAAGCACATTGACCGCTACGAAGAGCACAAGACCACCGTCTACTTCCCCCGCACCCCCGAGGCCGAGCTCCCAGACAAGAACAGAGTGTGAGGAGTGACGACGGTGCTGTAAAACCAGCAAAAGAGCAGCGTGATAGGATTGCTAGTTCTGATTCTGGATGGCTTCGTTGTCCTCTTGGTCTTCCTCCTCCCTGGCACTACATCCTCTCTTTATCACTGTTTTAACCAAACTTCTGACAGTCACAGATTGAGATCACCTGATCAATCAAGTGTTAAAACCCTGGCTGGAGCCAAAACCTGGACAGATCACCGCTTTCTAGGACCAGGACTGGGAAGCCTATGAAATGGGGACAAAAATGTGAAGCTTGCCACCATTCTGGCGGACTTTTCAAAGCACTTCTCTGACTGGATACAAGTACGGTGGTTAGAAATATACAAATTGACAATGCGGCAGTCGCAGAAGAGAAAAGACTGTGAAACAGAAATGACTGTGGTTTGATATGGAATTTTTATTTGCAGTACTTCATAAATCACCATCTCATGCATCAGAAATGGAGTCCGCAGACTGATCTGCCAATTACAAGACTGTTTTATGACTGCTAAAGTGGTGCAAAACTGTTTGTCAGCCTTGATGGGTAACTGACAGTAATAATGTGAATAAGAAACATACAAAACAAACCATAAATGTACAGTGCTTAATTCTATTTATGTATTCCAGGACTATACCATGTAGATTCGGGAACTCCATAAATATACTCATTGGCTTTAAACGATCAGCTAGATATTCATATAGAGCTAGATTCAACTGCTGTTTTTAAGTTATTAACAAACTTCCAGTATTAAGCACCTTCAAATCTATAAATATTAAGTGCATAAAGCGTATAGCAAGAAAAATACTTTTTTTAAAGCTTCGGAAACTGATATATTGCACAGAATTTTTTTTATATGATCTCATAATTGCTAGATCTATATGCCGTCCCTTTCAGGTGGAATATATTAGGACTAATAGATGAATTTAGCACCCCTTGAAAATTTATAGTACAGACAGTATAAGTATAGTGAGGTAATGCTGAAAGAATGCTGTACAATTATTCATGTAAGTGTTTAATACCCTCAGTATCATAATCAGTATACCTCTATATCTACCAGTAACTCATTATCACAATAACCTGCAGCATGACAATGACTAGAGATAAACCTCTACCTTGGCACGTCTGATACTGGAGGTTGCAATGTGTAATGTGTTCAACTGAATGACGGTCGTACATACTGAAATGCACAAGCAATTTCCTGAACATCAGTCAATTCAGTCTGAACAATAAACAATGATCAGATCAAAACAGTGCATCATACTTTTATATCTTCAATGGTAGAGAAACGGTGCATGCCTTTTCTGTATTGTTCTCTATTATGGTAAACAGTGGTCATTGCCACACAGACTGCTGCTGTAGGAATCACCGCTGTCTTTCTAGCCCACCTCATGCTGGCTGTCTGCTACGGCATTGTTTTTTTGCGGTGAAAAAGCAGCAACCTCCTTCTGTCTGATTGTTTCCTGCCCTTTCTGCCATCTGCTCTCCTCTCACACTTCTCAGCAGGAGCCTGTGGCGCGGCCCTCTTACCGGGACAGTTTACCTGTCTGCCTTCGAAACGAACTTTACTCACACATGCACTACTTCCTGCGTCACTGACTCTCACAGCACAGCGTGTGTTTTCCTGCAAGGTCTAACGGCCTCACAGCTGGCTTTAGTCTGGCTTTGTGATACATATACAAACAATATCATGTTGGTTTAGTCATGGCTGAGTGCTGCTTACTAATTGTTTTTTTCCTCAATTATTTACTTTTATTCCACGGCACTCTGCTATACATGATTCTGATTGATTAATCCATCATCCATGGCTACTTTTACATTCCTCGTATCACTCAGAAAACTCCTGTTACATACAAACACAACTATTCAGTTATAAACTGTACTGAAAATAACCCCATCAATATTAATTACAAGTAAGGCATTTTCCTGGATCAACATCTTCTTTTGATCCTGGATCAACATTATTGTATAGACAAAAATATAGACTTAACCCTATCCCTTCCCCTAAACCTAACCCTACCCACAATTTATTCCTAAAATCAGTAAGAAATTATAACTGATTAGCAAGGGTGTAGAAGCACCTAACTCTGGTTGTAAGCTTAAAACAAGCATTTTCTGAAAAGTTATATCTCAATTCTGATTGGTTGATTGGAATATTGTTCCAGGATCAAAAAGGATGTTGATATTCTGGATCATGTACAATCAGCTGGTCATTATCACAAAATAAACCCAAAAACTTCACTTTTGCCTGCACTTGGGCTATAGATTGCTAATAATGATGATACACAATTAGATTTTTGAAGAGGCCTTATGATCAAAATATATAAAATAATAATAATTATTATTATGATAATTAAAAAGGTAGATTTTCCTTTCTATGTCAATGATGACATTATATTGATTCAACATATAAATCTTGCTGAAATGTCAACATTAATTTATAAGTATTTTGTTAACCTTTTTAAAACCATTAAATGTTGTTCCAATGGTTTTTGTTTGTTTGTTTGTTTGTTTTACTTAATAGTGAATATAAAAATATAAAGTATTATAAAGAGGATCAAAGAAAATGGGAATGATCGAGAAATAGTCTAATCTTCTTATTCTAGCCTACAAAACACTGAATTATTCAGGCTCTTGAGGCCCATTTTTAGATTCAAATCTTAGACAAACTCGTCTTCATTTTGTTGTCATTAAAGCTCCTGGATGCTTATATCGCAGGGATTTATGACCATGACTCATCCCTTTCAAGGATTCAAGGTTATATTGATGGCACTGGACAAGGTTACTTCAAGCCAAGTGATATTCTCCGCTGGTGATTGGGTCTGATTTTTCTCAGTCCATCTTGTGCAGTCAGCACTTACGTGGGCAAGAACTATGAATGAGACAGGTTTGCTTTGTCGCCATGACAACAAAGGAAAGATCCATACAAACCCTCTCTGTTTTTCTCTGAGCACGGTAAACTCTCTTAGTTCCACATCAGTCGCCTTAGTTGGTCAAATTTTGAAAAGGAAGCCAGCATAAGTCAACTTGAAGAAGGAAACATAATTAATTCATAAGAGATTTAATGGAATGTCACTGGAAATTCAATATGTCTAATGTAATTAATATAATAATTATGTATAATTATATATATATATAATTATATATATATAATATATATATATATATATATATATATATATATATATATATATATATATATATATATATATAATTTTATATATATATATATATATATATATATATATATATATATATATATATATATATATATATAATTTGTCAATATTTATATATAAGGTCACACATTTTTTAAATGTGATGGTGTTGACCCATATCAGTTAATGGCCAGACAGTTACTGAGAAAAATGGAAGCAGAAGCACCCAGACCTTCCTGATGCAAAACAGATTAATGTAATCTTAAATAATCAGCACTCAAAATCAGTGTTGTTTACATCTTAATACCCTCTAAACTATTAAATAAATATGTGACCATAAATAAATGCATGTAGTTGTTAAGAAAAAGGGGGTGCATGTTTGCTTTTATGTTCACCTTCAAATGATCGGCGTGTCACATGATTGACATCGTGACACGCCACTAATCACTAATACTATAATTTATTAAATCACAGTGCTTTGGTTGGCATTTGGCACTGATACAAGCACGAATGACCACTATTGTTAAACGTTTTTACATAAGAGACGCGTTAATGAGTGAAACAATGGGCCTGAGTGTATTCTACCATGCAACTGCAGCCTCTTTTCCGATGCCTCGGGACGCTTGTAAGCGAGACCTCCAGACCACCACCTCCGGGGGGCGTCACATGACAACGTATGCTAATAATTTCCGCAAATAAAACAACCACTCAGGATAAAATATACTTCAGCAGCGGTTTTATATCGTATTATTTTCCACGCAACCGTTTTGGTGTCTCGTTTAGTCAGGTGAACCCCCAGACACAATATGTAGATGCGTCGGTGCCCCCCGCGCTTCAGAATGGACTCGTCCAGTTCTCATCACCGGAGCGAATCGATAGTTAAAGAAGCTTGGATATTGCAGCTCTGTTTCTGCACCGGCTGACGTGACATCACGAGTCTACAGGTAAACGCATCTGTTTAGTCCTCCTCAGACTTAAGTGAAGGTGATGAGTAGTCTTCTTAATTGATACAGTGACGCTAAGCTGTGTTATATAACTGGTATGACGTTATGCTTTGAATGTGGGCAATGATTTGACGTTTAAACTGGAAAAGACGAAGACCTGTGTTTGTTTCTTTAAAAAAATCTGTTGCCATCTAGGAAAACTGATTTTTATTTTTTTTTCGTTTTCCGACACATTGTCTTGCTGAGTCATAATTAGCATCACCTGGAAATGTGTAATTATTTTCTTTACTATTCAAGCCAGTTACTATGATATCTAAAAAAAGAGAGATTAAGTTAATGTTTTACAGTAACATTAACATTATTGCTTCCTTTGTTACAGTGGGGAAAACAATGGAGGAACAGAAGCTGAAAGATCCTATTATCAAAGGTAATAACCACATTACTGCAAAGTTTCTATAGTTGTTGAAGTGCTTTGAACCATGCTATAGTGTTTTACTGTCCCATTAGGGATTCATTTATAGGATATTAAACCTTTTTTTTCTTACAGTATGTCAAAGTACTGTGGTTTCTAAAATATAGATTGTTTAACTATGTAAATCTAGTTAATTTTGAGCAGGGTTGGAGTACGTGTCTGTGATGTATTTTTTAAATATCGCATCAATGATTTCTATAATGATTTTTTTATTATTTTTAACAATGAAAAAAGGACAAATAGAGAGATAAACAAGATGTATTAATATTTATTTTGTTAATTTCTGTTTGGCTTTAACTATATTTTTTGCAGTGCACTTCAGTAGTTGAATGCAAAGTAATTTTACTAAAATCATTTTATTATGGAATTTAATCATGCATGGCAGAGTTTTGTTGTCATTACCTACAATGAAATGGTTTTGGCTGGAGCGGTTTTCCAGCCTGTGCGAATACTTTAATCATGGCAGAAATTTTGTCTATCTGACTTTGTTTTCCTGTCTGCATGTCTGTCTTCCTCCTCCACAGACTCAAATATAAATTAGGACAGAGTGTTCCTATGTGTCCTCGTACCCTGCTGAGAGATTGAGTTCTTGATGCAGAATGGCATCAATAAACATTACCCACCTCAGTACCTCCTGAAACGTTTATGGCTCCGACCTCTCTGCTGTGGCAGTTGTGTTTGGCCTGCACAGGCTTCGGTATTTTAGCTTAGTCATGCAAGCAAGGCATGTGAAGTTCAATTTTCTGGAATTCCGTCTCTCTGATTGCCATGATATGTCCTTGATATGGCCATATATGGTATACACCCTTGAGTTCGTGAGATGAGGTCATACCTTTCTGGAGCATTTGATAAGATGGCCTGGTTTTCAGCAACCCATATTTAGAGGAAGAGGAGCAGGTTTGTTTCTAAGTTTAGGCAATCTAAATTACAGCCGGTAAATGTACTGTAACATTTACAGAGCAATGGATCAGTTGAAAATCTTCATTAATGTTTTTTTATAGCAGTCTAAAGACTTCATTTATGATTCATTATAAAATGTATAACATTAGAACTTTTAAACTTTTAATCAAATGGCAGCTTATTAAAACCCCAGCTATCCTTCTTGCAGATCCCTATTGATGACATTATGTTTTTAGGATAGATCAATTCAGAGTCAAGTTATTAATTCATGGAATAGGCCCATTTTCTGACCTCCAGGGAAATTACCATGCGATTCATTCTGATTTAATTAACCTTTGGAGACATGGTTTGCACTTCGTCAGAGGGCAGAACAATCCGGCAAAGTTGAAATGCAACTCCGTGATGCTGATACAGAGATAAAGACACCGATCGCCATTAACGGTTGACGGAAGAGTGATTCTCTTACAGCAGAGCACCATAATAGTGTCTAATTATGCATGTAATAGTTCCCATTAGAAGTCATCAGCGGTGGATGTGTAATCATTTCTCCAGATGAGCTGAACAGGAGCACTGTGGAGGCCAGTGAGTCTGAGAAGGTCATTCAGCAGCTGAACCAGGAGCTGCAGGAAGCCAATGAACAGGCCAACTCGGGCAAACGCAAGTGTATTGAACTCCAAGGTAAGAGAGGGACTTTAAAGCAGCTCTATGTAGTTGTGTGCAACTTTGAAGAGTGGAATTCACTGTTGTAAACACATCACTGTCGAATTACAGTGGATAGCTGTATTAGTGCATTTATTGCTGCAATCCACCCTTTTTGTGGTATTTCATTCCCAATCACCAAACTTACATACTCCGAGAACAGACTTTTGAGTAGGGAGCTTGGGAAAGAAACCGAAGACATTCGCCTTGTTAGAAGTGTACCATCAGAATGATTTTGAAACTTGTTAGCCTTAACTGCACAGAAACTACTCACATTTGAGTATGAATTTGAATTTTGTTTTAGATATTTAAATTTGAGACAAGAACTGATTCTAGATCAGTGCTCAACTTTGCCTGACTATACTGTGTGTGTGTGTGTGTGTGTGTGTGTATTTATATATATATATATATATATATATATATATATATATATATATATATATATATATATATATATATATATATATATATAGTAATTATATTTAACAATTATAAATATTACATGGTTTTAAAATATTATTTTTTATTTTAGTTTTTGAATATTAATTATTGTATGCATATTATTTATATAAGATTGTGAAAATTAGAAATTTATTTGGAATGGCAGTCATGCTCAAAAGGTCCCCCTAGTGACCTGTGCTGTATATTACAGGTCTATTGGAGGAGGAGAAAAGAGGCAATAAGCAGCAGGCAGAGGAGTCAGCAAAACAGATAAAGGTCTTACAGAGTAAGTCAAGGAGCGTGTGCATGTGTTATATTTACTAAACCATGTATTATACCAATTTGCCTTTGCGTCTACATGTGCATTCAGCTCAGCTCCAGAAGCTGCAGGAAGATATGGAGAATCTCAGGGATCAGAAGGACAGCGCAATCTTCAGCCTGCGTCAGGAAGCACACACAGCTCAGGAGGAAGTGCAGGTGTTGCGCCGCACTATGGAGAAAACTGCAGCCGAGCGAGAGCATGAGGTCAGCGCACTGAAAGGGAACTTAGCTACGCTAACTTCCGAGCTGGAGAAATGGCAGTTGGCTGCAAACAAGTATGAGCGTGAGCTCGACAGTGTACAGGCCAGTCACCAGCAGCAGAACCAGCAGAGAGACAGAGCTGCCAAGCAGCAAGGTACCCACAACCCCACAGACCTCTGTCTTTTTGCAGATGACTGGCCGATAGCATTTTAAGCCTAAATCTTAAAACTGCTTTCTTTAAATAGTAAAAGTCAAGTAAGGACATCAACATTTCTCATCCATGTATTGTGTATACCTAAATGCAAATTCACCTATATTTATACTTCACATTAATAAGAATATTGGATTTGATAATCATAAAATTAATGAATAATAATCTTAATTCCTACACTTCATGCACTTAATAACAATCACCATCATCATAGTATGTATTATTATTATTATTATTATTATTATTATTATTATTAGCAGTAGTAGTAATAATAACTATACATTACAAATACTGTATGATTGTAATATGATTTATCAAATTTGCATGATCAGATTTTCTAAGCCGTTTATAATAATGATGATGATGATAATAATATCAATAACAACAACTATACATTACAAATTAAAAACAATACCTTTATTAAAAAAGACTAAATATATTCTTCATCAACTTGGCATTAACACATCACAATTTTTTCTGACCATCTAATAATAATAATAATAATAATGATACAAACATTATTGTACAGTGTTGAAAGTATTCATTTAATCAGGATACAAAGATGTAACCTGTTCCCTATAAAAATAAATACAATTTCAAGATTAAGATTTTAATAAAACAAATTAATAAAAATAAATAAATGACTAGCTTCATCGTACAAATATTCTGTATTTTTTCCCAATAAAAGCAGTTTTATGTCTTCACATTCATAATCTCTTTGGGGAATTAGTCCTCCCTTCTCAGAATGATGAATGATATAATGTGTTTGTGGAGGTTACAATCAAGCCCTAGGTTCATCCAACAACAGTGTTTGCAGAAATCCGACAGATATTCAGAAGATGACTCCCATTTCTCACATCTCTTCCACCGTTATGTAACAGAGTAGCCTTGTGAGTCAGTGTGTGTGCATGTGTGTGCGTGCGCATGTCTTTGGGTATGTATTTAATTGTGTGTGTGTGTGTGATGCAGCGAGCGAGCTGGAGCGGCTGCAGAAGGACTGTGAGAGCCTGAGGAGGGAGTGTGCATCTCTGAGGTCAGAGAGAGAGCAGCTGGCTGATAAACAGCAGAAAGAGAAGATCAGCCTGCAGAGTGAGAGCAGCACCCTGCGCTCAGAGAAAGAACAGCTACTGAAGAAACAGCAGCAGCTGGAGAAAGAGCTGGACAGGTCTGGTCTATGACCGCATTTACAGTTCATTCATATACAGTTACTTTGAAGGTGAAGTGTGTCATGCCCATGCCACTAAAAGCACCAAATATGATTACTAACTGCCTTTAAAATAGACTGTTCATACAGATTCCCAACCTAAACACATGCTATTAGTTGAGTCAGTGTTGCCATGTTCGACATGTTCAAAGACAAAAATTATTGTAGAGCCACAACATTTAAACTTCTTAGGAAATTAAAGGGATAGCTCACCCAAAAGTTATAATTCTGCCTTTATTTACTCACACTCAGGTTTTTTTGTGACACTACGAAAATAGGGGCATGTTTAAAGTCTTTAACCTCATGGCTTTGGTGCTTTTGGTGTTTTTTTTTTTTTTTTTCATGTTTCATGTAGAATAATGCCATACAGGTTGAGGATGAGTGAGGCATGTCAGAATATTAATTTTTGGGTGAATTATTTGTACAGAGGCTCACTTATCGTCAGATATTAAAATGGAGTAGGAGAAAGTATTTAAACATGGAAAAAATGGCACTTCACTATGACTGGGTTGACGATATAGATTTAAAGACATAGTTGACTTAAAAATGAAATTTCTGTCATTAATTGATCACCCACATGTCATTCCAAACTGGTAAGACCTTCGTTTATCTTCAGAACACAAATTAAGATATTCTTGATGAAATCTGAGAGCTCTCAGACCCCGCGTAGACAGCAATGCAACTTCCACATTCAAGGCCCGGACAGGTAGCAAGGAGATCGTTAAAATAGTCCATGAGACATCAGTGGTTTAATTCTAATGTTATCAAGCTAGAAGAATACAAGGAAATGCTCAGGCATGTGTTATACTGTCGTTAACACGCGAAGACTGGCGCAGAAGAGGAGAAATCAAGTAAAGTAGTAATTTTTGTCTTCTTTGTGCACAAAAAGTATTCTCATAGCTTCATAAATTATGGTTGAACCACTGATTTCTTATGGACTATTTTAATGATGTCTTATACTACCTTTCTGGACCTTGAATGTGGTAGTTACTTTGTTGCTTACACACGGTCCGAGAGCTCTCAGATTTCATCAAAATGTCTTAATTTGTGTTCTGAAGATGAAAGATGTCTTAGGGTCTGGAACAACATGAAGGTGAGTAATTAATGACATCATTTTCATTTAGGGGTGAACTATCCCTTTAATCTCTTCTCATTTTGATGAACCAATCCATCTTTTAGTTTTAGCTGCCTCCCATCCAGTATTCTCAGTAAGCTTTGTACTTTGTTACTTTCAATATGAAACAATGTTCAGCTCTTTGTCAAATGTATTACAAAAATTAAATGTTGTTTTGATGCTCTTTAATGCGGTGTGATAGGTCATAGATTGATATTATAGTAAACTGACAGAGATCCCTGTACAGCTTTAGTTGAGAGAAGTCTGTTTTTCTCCCTTTGATATCAAATTAAACCAAATAAAGAAAGTAATCAAAATAAATGAACTTACGTTTCATGATTTAATCATATCGAGTCAATACCCAGCCCTACACTTCACCTTTAAATAGGAGACGAGCTCTTTTTGCAGACTTGTGATGTAATCTCTCTGGAATCTGAACCTGCATCCTGCCCACAGCTCCAAGAAACAGAACACAAGCCTGAGCAACACGGTCAAGACTCTGGAGAAGACGCAGGCAGACCTGGAGAAACGACTGAGCGTCCTGCAGGAGGAACACCAGAGAGCCACCAGCCAGCTGGAGCAAAGCAATAGCAGGATCAAAGAACTGCAGAAAGAGGTTATTCCCATCGTAGTTGTGAAAGAAAGAAAGTAGGGCTGAGACTCATTAGCAGGCCCGTCACAAAAGAGTTCTGCTCCTAAAAAAAGACCTGGCCCCTGGACACACAATGTGTGTGTGTGTGTGTGTGTTTTATTGACTAGGCTCATTGCTCAATCTGAAAGATTCCTTCTCTCTCTCTTTTGTTCTCAGTATGAGGAGATCCAGGCAGAGCTGTCAGGCCTCAGGGAGAAGTATGAGAATGCAGAGGAGGAGAAACGCTCCTTCAATCTGCAGTTGCAGCAGAGCCAAGAGCGCCTGAGGCTTCTGCAGGACAAAGAAAACCATGTGAGTGTTCAATCCACGTAATGCTGATGTTGTTCAACCATGGCACTGACAATAGGGACAGTTCAAGAGGAAACTTTTTTTCTTGAAATCAGCGCTGAAAAACATAGCATCATTTGTTTGACAATGCACTTCTTACAGTTTGTTGAAACATTTTGTACAGCCTAAAGGTGCAGTGTGTAATTTCTGTGGCTAACAACAACCCCAAATGGAACTGCACACTGTTTCCACACAGGTTTCCACACGTACTTCTTAAAAAAATGACATGAAGAGAAAATAAAACTGAACGTGTTGTGATCTATTAACTTTTATCTCAGAGCAAAATATACTTCAGGATGCATGCAAGCATCACGCTTAGACAAACATCTGCGTTGCCTTTGCACATTGAACTGGAAAAGGGGAAGAGTTTTAACTATAAATCAGTTACACACTTCACCTTTTGATTTCCTTATCTTAATGACAGTTAAATTCACCAGTCCAATAATAGTGCACATAATAAACACACACCACTCATTCAGTAATATCCCTCCCTTCCCTCCTTTAGCTGTCTTTATTGCAGCCCATCCTAGCCGTAGCCATTGGCCTTGTCCTGGCTTTGCTGTATTGGTGCTTGGGCCCATTGTGGTAGAAAGGTACACAGTGCTCCCGTCCCGTCTCATTCCTCTGCTTAAGCATCCATCATCCTCAGGGCTATGCATGACCACTAAACAATCCTCTCAGCTTAAGCTACCAAATACTGTCCAGTCGTTGCCCAAATGCTTCTGTTTCCCTACTACAGGTCCACTTTGTTTTATAAGATGCACACTAATAAGTGTCTCTAACAAATCAACTCCATTTTGTAGGTTGTAGTTTTCCAGCGTAGCTCTGAGGCATCCTGGCTCTCTCTGTCCTCCACCGTACGTCTTCTGCTGTCCTCGTCTTGTGTGTCTCGACCTTCACGTCCTGTCCTTGTGGCTTTTGTGTGCCCGTCTCAGCTCATGTGCATCCCTGATTGTAACCTAGTTCTGATAGGTGATGTGGTACTACAGGCGATGTCATCTGTATGTTTGTTCTCGCAGGGAAAATGGATCCGGTGGATGCCCGTCGCTGCTGTGACCGTTGCCGTGACGGGGTATTTGCTTTCAAAGACCTCAAAATGAACCACGTGATGAACCAGTAACAAGCACACACACCGTGACATGCATACCTAGTAAATGTTCCTCAGACGTGTTGCCATTTGTATCCTTTTAGTCTGTGTGGTGTTAGTTTGAGTAACGAGTGTTTAAATGCCACTTTTTACTCAAGTATCGAAGGCCTTAGAATAATTACATGTCACAAGCTTCCCATATTTGCACCATGTATCATTTTTTGTATCCATTGCTTTTTGAAGAATCTGGCTTATAACTGATATTTTATCCAACATTGTCGCTTTGCCAAACAAACACTTAGTGAATTGCCTTATATAACATAACCTTAGATAAACAAACGATTATACCTCCCTGAATGAACATTTCCATGAGAAATTGTTTCAGAATTGTAAAGCCCACTGCAATAACATATTCAAGAGCGTTGAGATCCATTAAGTTTTAACTTGATCATATGTTTTGTGGCTTCAAGGCCTAAATCTACCATATAATGTCTATGTGTCTTTGCACCTTATACAAAGCCATTAGTGATTAGTCTATGCACTGTACTTTATTGTGGTAAGGATTTGACCTATTATTAAATGATGATGATAATGATGATGAGCACTGTTTACTTAAAACGTAAGAGCGCTAATGTCTCGAAAAGAGACCTAATAGAGTGTTTATGATTTATGTTTATTACTTGTACAGAGATTGACGCAAAAACTACCCGATCTAACAGATGTGATAATTGCAATAAATAAGCAAAAGTGAAGTTCAGTCCCCGTTTAATTTGTATACATATGTTAGTTTATATCACAACAGAAAAAGCTGTTATATTGTGTCAGTCTGAGTTTCAGTCTGTATTGCATGTAAATCCAATAACAACCATTATTTGTTATTTCATGGTGAGGCAAGAAATATATTTTCCTTAGTTGGCTTTGCAATATACAATTTGACCACTGTAGTTTGATTTACAAACAAATGTCTCGCATGAGCTGGTTGTTTTTAGTGAATTAAAAACATACAGTGTGACCCGGGTTACCAGGTCTGCGAAACAACAGCCCAATTGCTAGTGAAAACTATAACAATTGCGTTTTTCTTTTTTGGGGGTTTTTCCCCATTGTTGGGGGTCCCCTACTTTGAAATGGTGAGATAGTGTAACCAGGGTTGCTAAACAAAACCAGCTCAATTGCTGTTGAAAACTAGCCCAATAGTGTTTTTTTCTATGTTTTTTTCCACTCTGTCTGAGGTTCCCTCCTTTAAAATGGCAAGATAGAGAGATCGCTTTAAAACGTGGACTTAAAAAAAACCTGCATGAAAACTTGGCAGACTTGGCAGCACTAGTGTTAGTCTTGGTTTTTACAACAAATGAACCGTGAAGTCGTGAGACAAAAGTGAGCTGGTTCTGTTTAGCGAGTCAAAAACATTGCAAGTGGTCAGTGTAGTCTGATTCCAGAAATGAGTAACTCAGGCAGTTCTTGTAATGCAATAGTGCCTTACTGTAAAACTATGTAAGCAGAGTGGACATGTACTGTATAACTGAAATGAATCAAATCTAGAGCTTGTGAATCCAAATGAAAACAATTTGGGAAATTGATACCAAGGCCTGTAATAACCTTGCAGATTATTAAGATTTACAATATACATTAAGGCAAAAACAAATTCTGGGCACATGAATGCACCCCTGCAAATTGATGTCCCCATAACCAAGTTTGTTATAAAGGCACACGCTTCCATGGTGTAATGCAGTCCGCCCTTATGAGTCATCCCTCCTCAACACCGCATGGGAAATACGAGGACGTGCCCCGATCAAAAGAGCTCTGGCAATAATACGCTCAGTTTATTCTGGAGTATATGAAGAGTAACGTCACCAGCGATAAGGTTATCAGCAACAGTGATGTCAGACATTTATCTGGTTGCAGGTGGGAATTAGCTGAATTCCCCAGGCCTCAGGATCCTGTTTCTGACCCCGTCTTCCTAGTAAATACATTCTTTAAGCACTGATGTAACTACAATCTGTTTTTATTATTCCTTTGCACGATGTGGGGTTGCGGCATGATGACACGGTTTATGTCAGAGTAAAAACAGCTCTCAGAGGCGATGTATAATCATAATTATGGGCCGGAATTGGGGGGTGTAGGGCACTCCCACCACCAGCGAAGCTACATGAAAGCTTCATGCTTCACAGCTCTCAGACTGCAGTTCTCAGTTTGGTATAAAAGGTTTTGGACTCCACACTGATCAGAGAGAACGATGGGTGACTTTAAATATAGTGTTACTGCAGCTGCAATCAACCTGGCAGATGATGCACCATGGAAGAAGATCCAGAAGAACACCTTCACGCGCTGGTGCAACGAACACCTGAAGTCTGTGGAGCTGCAGATCAGCGATCTCAAGTTCGATCTGAGCGATGGCCTCATCCTTATCTCACTGCTGGAGGTACTGAGCCATAAGAGGATGTTTAGAAAGTACCACACGCGACCAACCTTCAGACAGCTCAAGCTAGACAATGTTTCGGTGGCTCTGGAGTTTTTGGATCATGAAAAAGTGAGGTTGGTGTCTATAGGTGAGTTCGTTCAAAAGAAGGTGTTCGCAACAATTTATTAGTAGCTTTCTCAAGTGCTTTTATTTAACCCATATGTACAGCATTTTAAAGATCTAGTTTTTGAAGTTCACATTGAAGCAATCTGCTGTTTTAAAGTCACGTGTTCAAAAATATCTACAGATATAGACCAAATAAATCTGGAGAATAATAGATGAGTTGGAGAGAATCGTGAAAGTCATCTTTCCAAAATCGTTTCTTTTTTTTAATGTATTTTTTGTAAAACGTAATTAATATCACAGAGACTTTGCAGTGATTTATTTACTTTTTTTTTTTTTTTTTACATATCAAGTATGTCAAAGCACGCACTGCATGAATAAACAGGGCTAACTTTAAAATGAATCCATGTTCATACTCCCCTTAAATTAAAAGCATGAAATTAGAATGAACAAGCCATGATTCACCTTTAATTATACTAATTAGGCAAAATAGCAAGTATAATTGTCTGTATGCTGTTAACATAGTTTCTTGCTTACAGCAGCTAGGGCTATTACGCCATATAGGTGAACATTTGATTATAATAATTTTACTTTAAACATTCACTTTACATTGTTTAATTTCCATGTACAATTATGATGTGACTGCCAGGGTTGTTATGGTTAACTACAACTATTAAATGTGTCTTTGTTAATTGAAATTGAGCTGAAATAAAATATAAATGTAAATAGGAGATAAAAAACTTCGAAATTAGAAATGTTTGCATGGCAACTGACTAAAAATTAAGTTAAAGTACCAGAATGACCAAAAAAAAAAAAATGAAGTAAAAATAACATTAAATATAAATATTAAAAAAACAATGAAATTACAAAATGTATAAGATAAACTACAATGTAAAACGAAAAGTGAAAATATATAAAAATAATAATTCATAATATTAACCATGTAAATTATTTTACAATGGTGATTATCAATTTTATTATATCTACATCTATGACTAATAGCTCAGTTTGTCTCTTAATGAAGGTCAGTAATGTCAATAAGCTGCGTCTGTTGTCTGAAAAGCATTAGCATTTCTTCAGAAAGACGTCATCAGGTGTTGAGCTCAGTCTTCACAGATAATGAACTGAATTGCTGGTCCCACATGTTTTTCATATAAATTCCTGTGCATGGCCCCTTCCCTAATTAGGGAGGGTAGTCATTGGGTCAAAGTGTCCTAGTGTCAAATTGGGGACGGCACTTCAGTCGATTAGCTGTTTCCTGGACTAGAACCGTGTTCCCAGCGGAACTCTCTTGTTTGGATGTCATGGATAAATGACAAAAAGCATTTGGTGTATTAAAAAAATGTAAAAGTAAAATCGCCATGTGACGGTCTCTAAATAAAAAGAACAAACAGACACACCTTCACTGTCTTTATACAGACAGTAAGGCCATAGTGGACGGGAACTTGAAGCTGATCCTGGGTCTAGTCTGGACCCTGATACAGCATTACTCCATCTCCACCCCAGTGTGGGAGGATGAGGCAAACGAATCAGTCTCCAAACTGACTCCAGAGATGAGGCTTCTGGGATGGATCCAAAACAAAGTCCCTGAGCTGCCCATAACTAACTTCAGCCAGGACTGGCAGGATGGCAAGGCCCTCGGTGCATTAGTGGATGGACTGGCACCAGGTAAACCAAGTTTCTCATATAGTGCTTTTTAAACTCCCCGTGGTCATGTGATCAAAAGCCTTTTACCAGAGGTTTTTGTCTTACGAAATGATTGTTCTGGTTTGTGCAGGCTTGTGTCCTGACTGGGAGAGCTGGGACACGGTGCATCGGGTGAGTAACACTAAAGAAGCCATGCAGCAAGCTGATGATTGGCTTGGCGTTCCACAGGTGAGTTCAGCCAGAATAGACTGGCCAGTTATGATAACATTCTCAGTGATTGATTTGCTCATATCAATGTGTGAATACTTTTTATTATTATTTTTTTTACATATCTATAATTAACTTTATCAAGCTCATAGCCCCAGAGGAGATTCTTGATCCAGCTGTGGATGAGCAGTCAGTGATGACATACCTCTCACTTTTCCCCAAAGCCAGACTGAAACCTGGAGCTCCACTCAAGCCAAAGAAAGGTTGGGCACATTATAAGCCCCCCTGCTGTTTAGTCTTTTGATGTTGTCACAAATAATGAAAGGAAAAGATGCATCATGATGATAATCAAACATTTGTTGATGAGAGAAGTTTCTGCAGGTTATTGATACGCAGTGTTGAGAAGGTTACTTTGCAAATGTAACAAATATAATGTTACAGATTACAAGTTACCTTATTTAAAATGTGATAACTCTTTCAATTACTTTATTAAAGTGATTAAACTTATTACATTATACAATCTAATTAATGTTTTAACCTGTTAATCATTATCAAAATCCTTCATCACTTAAAGCTGCAGTAGGTAACTTAAAATAATTTTTTTTACATATTTATTAAACCTGTCGTTATGTCCTGACAGTAGAATATGAGACAGATAATCTGTGAAAAAAATCAAGCTCCTCTTGCTCCTCCCAGTGGTCCTATTGCCATTTGCAGTTACAGACCGCTCCCGGTAAAAATAACCAATCAGAGCTGCGGTCCGTAACTTTGTTTGTGTTCAAAATGTAGAAAAATGTATATAATAAGCGAGTACACCATGAATCCATTTTCCAAACCGTGTTTTTAGCTTGTCCTGAATCACTAGGGTGCACCTATAATAAGTGTTTATATTCAGACTATTTTAGATTGCTTCAGGGGTACCGCGGCAGAGTAACCCAGCACCTTTGTGACTCTTCATAGACATAAACAGAGAGAAGTAGTTCTGGCTACGATGTTCTTCTGCAAGACGCAAGCAGTTCTGTTTATTAACCGCTAGAGCGTCAAAAGTTCCCTACTGCAGCTTTAAATCAAGATTACAAAAATGTAATTTTAAAGCACAGCACTGGAATGCACTTTTTAAACACTGAAACACATTATCAGACGCCATGGTGTCAACTATAGTTATGT
The DNA here is from genome assembly GCF_003368295.1 of Carassius auratus. NCBI lineage: Eukaryota > Metazoa > Chordata > Actinopteri > Cypriniformes > Cyprinidae > Carassius > Carassius auratus. The sequence goes on from NW_020523328.1 coordinate 684,315, forward strand.
TAACTAATTTTTAATGAACTGTTGTATAAAAGCAATATCACATCTGCAGTTGTGCTGTTATTGGTCTCAATATCAGCCGCACCTGCAGCCTCACTCCTTCAGTCAACACCTTGATGTTGTTATGACACGTAATTGACATGGTATGTGTCAGTTACCAATATCCAGTTATTTTCATAATGTGTACAACCTTGAGAATCTTGGGTGTCATTTCATTTATTAATTTTTTTGTATCACCCTCTCATGCAATTTAAAATCTCACTTTCTATTTATTTATTTTTTTTCAGTGCCTAAACCCAAAGCCTGTCGTGCCACAGGACGGGGACTGCAGTCCAAAGGCATAAGAGTAGGTCAGCTGGCCCAGTTTAAGGTGGACACCCACAAAGCTGGGCCTGGAAATCTGGAGGTCAATATTAGAGACCCCAGTGAGTAATAGTCCATTATTCATAATCTGTATGAAGATTGTACACAATTAGGTATTCACTGTTAGGGCTAACTAAAATGTTATCCTGTTTTTTAGATGGTAAGGAAGTGGCTGTTACTCAGAAGGACACACATGAAGGTGTATATACCTTTGAATATACACCCACTGCTACAGGAGATCACACAGTGGAGATCACTTGGGTTGGTCAGCACATTGCCAAGAGGTTAGCTCTCATTTAACATAATAGCTGATAAACATTAACGTTTCATTTTAATTTGAAGATTAAGCTTCTTATTTTTCTGTTACAGCCCATTTAAAGTCAATGTTGGTTCAAAAGCTGGGCCACAGAAGATCCGGGCATGGGGACCAGGACTGGAGGGAGGGACTGTGGGTTTGTCAGCTGATTTCTTAGTGGAATCCGTTGGTGCAGATTCGGGCATGCTGGGTGAGTGGGTGTTTATGTACAGCGGGTAAAATAAATATTGAACACGTCAATAATTTTCTCAGTAAATATATTTCTAAAGGTGCTGTTGAATTTTCACCAGATGTCGTTAACAGTCAGAGTATTCCATACAAAGAAAAGAAGAAAAAAAAAGGAAACATAAATTCTGAAATTAAGTTATATGTTATATAAATGAATGACACAGGGAAAAAGTATTGAACACATGAAGAAAGGGAGGAGCAAAAACACATATCAGTAAATAGAAAGCAATCCTGCCTTTTGTAAAATGAAATTAATATTAGTTGGTTCAGTCCCAACTGATGGCCTATAAAAAGTTGTCTCATTACCTACTGTCACACAAGAAACCTTTCATGATGGGTAAAAGCAAAGAGCTCTCTCAAGACCTTCACAACCTTACTGTTGCAAAATATACTGATGGCATTGGTTACAGAAGGATCTCTAAACTCCTGAATGTTCAAGTGAGCACTGTTGGGGCCGTAATCTCGAAGTGAAAAGAACATGACTTCACCATAAACCAGCCACAACCAGTGAAAATAACTATCAGAAGAGTTTTCTAAGAGCCAAGGATCACTTGTGGAGATCTTTAGAAAGACCTGGAATTAGCAGGTGCAATTGTTTCAAAGAATACAAAAAGTAATGCACTTAACCGCCATGGCCTGTATATTGCTGAATGAAAAAGCTTGTTTAAAGTTTGCTGCACAACATTTAGACAAGCCTGTGAAATACTGGGAGAAATTAGTCTGGTCAGATTAGACCAAATTTGTACTCTTTGGATGCCATAATACACACCATGTTTGGAGGTCAAATGGCACTACACATCACCCCAAAACTTCATGGTGTAGCACTAGCAAAATTCAGATAATTGAAGGAAGGATGAATGGAAAAATGTACCGAGACATTGTTGATAAAAATCTGCTGCCATCTACAAAGATGATAAAGATGAAACGAGGGTGGACATTCCAGCGAGACAATGATCCCAAACACAGCCAAGGAAACTCTCAGTTGGTTTCAGAGAAAGAAAGTAAAGCTGCTAGAATGGCCCAGCCAATCACCTGACTTGATTCCAACAGAACATCTACGGAAAGAACTAAAGATTAGAGTTCATAGAAGAGGCCCATGGAACATTCAAGATTTGAAGACCATTTGTGTGGAAGAATGGGCCAAAATCACACCTGAACATATGTTGAGTTGTGTTGTGTTGTGTTGTGTTTTGCTTTGTGTTATGTAAAACAGTTAACATTAATTACCATCAAAAAGGAACAGTTAATTTATACCTTCAGATAAAATGTACTACTAACAAAATGGTACAGCTAATTTATACTTTACCAATTATCTTTGCAAGGTTTTGCCATTGAAGGTCCATCTAAGGCAAAGATTGAGTGTGATGACCGTAATGATGGCTCCTGCCTTGTGCGGTTCTGGTCAACTGAGGCCGGTGAGTATGCTGTACACGTAATGTGTGATGATGAAGAAATCCAGGACAGTCCCTTCATGACCTCCATCAGACCTAAGAGAAAAGACTTCCACCCTGAAAAGGTAAAATACTATATTCTCACCTATTAAAGGGATAATTCACCCAAAAATGAAAATTCTGTCAGTAATTACTCACCATCAAGTCGTTCCAAAGACATTCATCTTTGGAAAACAAATGAAGATATTTTTGATGAAATCCCAGAGCTTTCTTACCCTTCATTGACAGCAATGCAGCTACCACGTTCAAGGCCCTGAAAAGTAGTAAGGACATTGTTAAAAGATCATTGTGCACAAAAAGTATTCTCATAGCTTCATAAAATTGTCACATGTGTACTATTTTAACAATGTCCTTTCTATGCCTTGAATGTGTCAGTTGTGTTCCTGACTATGAAAGAAAGCTCTAGGATTTCATCAAAATATCTTAATTTGTGTTTAGAAGATGAACGAAGGACTTACGGGTTTGAAACAACATGATGGGGAGTAATTAATGACAGAATTTTCATTTTTTGTGAACTATCCATTTTGCAGACATGTCTAGTGTGAGAGCCCTTGCTCTTTTCAGAGAGATCCATTTTATATGAAGGAGATGTTTTCATTAGATGTGAAATTATTTCATTAGTTATGCATGTTGGGTTTTAGGTGACAGTAGAAGGACCAGGTGTTTCCCAAACCGGCTGCATAGTGAACCTTCAAACCAAATTCACAGTAGATACCAGGCGAGCTGGTGAAGGAGAACTTAAAGTTTATGCTCAGGTATTAAATGCAGTAAAATATTTATGATTGTTCTTCACATTAATAAAATTAATAAATTAAAAGCAATTATAATATTCAGAGTGATTTGACTTCTTCACAGAGAGCAGATGGAGAGTGTGTAGATGTCATTGTTGCTTCTGAACAATCTGGTGTCTTTGTCTGCTCCTACATCCCGTCATCTCTCTCCAAACACACCATTGCTGTGGCTTGGGGAGGAGTCATGGTTCCCGGGAGTCCTTTCATTGTGAGTGCATATATTGGTGTTGAAAAATGTTTTAAACATGATCGTATAATATGAAGTGGGAAATGTAAAACTGAGAATGTGATGTACAACAATAACAACTGAAGCTCATTCTGATGCATTTCATTTACATGATCTAATGAAGTTAGAGAAGACACATGTTCCCCAATTTGGTTTGCATCATGTTGCATTAATGTTCCAGCATCTGTTGCCTTATGAAATTCCATTTGATCTCGCAGTGGCTTTAAACCTGTCTGGTGATGATGTACTGCTGCTTAATGCTGCAGCCAGAGCTCACTGGAATGTAAAAGGATGTTTATTACTCTATTTGTACTGGCATTGCCTCTGTCAAGAGGGAATGAAACCATGCTTATTGAAATCACGTGAAAAAATTTATAATAAAAAACAAGCCAATGAGCACTAAAAGAAACGTAATCTTCAGTTCTTTGGAAGCCTGTAATTGCTGCGCTGAAAAGTTTTGTATGATCTCTGAATCATTGCTCTTTCAGGTGACACCTCGCACGATTAAGATTACACCATGTAGCCCAGTCTGGTTTAAACCAGATGGATCGGAAGTGTATTACTCTGGTGAGTGTAAAGAAACAGTCTTTTTTTTAATCAAAATGTTATCATCATTTACTCATTGTCATGTTATTCCAGACCTGTATGGTGGAATGCAAAAAGAGAAATTTTGAAGACTCTTCACACAACTTAGTGTACGGAACAATCGAATTTCAAATTGATAAAAAATAATAGATCCAAATATAAATATGCAGCTACAGATTTTTATTTTATGGATGTGTAAAAATGCAATAATCAAATAAATCATTGATAAAAAATATAAAATTTGGGGGTAGGGGGGCGGTAAACTTTATTTTAAACTTTAACTTTAAAGTTATTTAAATTAAAATGAAATTATATTTATGCATTTAGCAGATGCTTTTATCTAAAGCGACTTACAGTGCATTCAGGATTACATTTTTTACCTAATGTGTTCCCTGGGAATTGAACCCACAACTGATATATAATTTATTAATAATATATATTTTAAATTAAATTACTTAATTATTATTATTAAATTATTAAAAAGTAATATCACCTCTTAATTGTAAATATAGTGATATTAATGTCTCTGATTTTTTTATTTTAATTGATATGATTGTGTTCAGATGACGAGATGGACCTTGATGAAGACTTCCCAGAGAACGTACGGCCTGGAGGCCATGGAGAGCTTGTTATGAACATAATCAGCCCATCTAACATCCAAGCCGATGCCTCAAAGGTATTGAGGCTTACGCATTTTGTGTATTCGCTTGAGTAGTGTAGTATCAGATGTTGTTTGTTTCTTCAGGTAAGAGCTCATGGTCCAGGCCTAAAAGAAGGTTTTGTTGGAGAACAGGCTGAGTTCATCATTGACACAAGCAGAGCAGGCAGTGGAAGACTTGCCATAAGAGTGGATGGACCCTGTGAAGTTACTCTCCAATGTCTGGACAATCAAGATGGCACTTGTACAGTGTTTTACCTTCCCAAAGAGCATGGGATGTATAATATAAATGTCCTTTTTGACAACTCTTACATAACTGGCTCTCCATTCCAGCCTGTTATAAAGAAGCCGATTGACCCCTCTAAGGTTTTGGCTACAGACCTTGATCTGCTACAGGGGAGAGTCGGTGAACCTTGCATTGTAAATATAAACTGCCCAATGGCAGGATCTGGAGCTCCATCTGTTCAGGCTGTCTCCGACTCAGGAGTCATTGTCCAAACCGAAGTGAAGGAGAATGAAGACGGCACCTACACAGCGGTTTATGTGCCTCTAACTGGAGGCGTATATACGCTGCTTCTGAAATATGGAGAAAAGGAGGTGCCTTTTCGTAAAGTTATGGTTAATCCAAAGGCCTACAAAAGCCATGTAAAAGTGAGCAGACGAGGTGAAAAGACCCCTATAGGTTTGTCCCATTGCCATTGGTTTGAATTCAGATTATATTTGTTTTCTTGACTTTGTCTTCTCGTCCGTTCTGTTGTTTCAGGCGTTGTGGCTAGTGATAGGGAAACTGATACATGTCAAGTTGTTGCAAATGGTTTGGGTCTCCAAAAGGGCCTGACTGGACATCCTAATGTATTTCGTGTAAATGCCAGGTAAGAGGAAGTTAATTTCAAATATGCATTCAGAGCCAAAAACGACTGGCAACCCCATTTGATCCATAATGCTTCTCTTTCTCAGCAGATCTTCAGTTGGTGATTTGGACATAACAGTGGAGGGTCCGTCTGAGTGTCAGGTGACATGTGAAGACAGCGATGAAGGCATGTATAATGTGGAATATATTCCTTCAGTGCCTGGTGACTATAAGGTCACCATTACCTGTGGAGAGAACCACATTCCAGGTCAGCTTTACATTCACCAGAAACAATTGCTATTTTCCTTTATTTTATTTACTTCTATTATATGAAATCATTCCTAGCACAAGAAAGTATCATTTCAGTTCTAGGTATGATCAAGTTGCTTTTACTAGGTTATATTTAGGTCATTAATATTGAATCATTATTAAAATATTTTTCATGTAAAATTCTTTAATGTAAATAAACTATTTTTATTGAGAGATTTGTTTGACTGGTGAATTCGCCTTTTATAATGATAGTAAAGCTCCGAGTTGACAGGAAGTGAATCAGAATTAATCAAACTTAGAATTTTGTCTTGAATTAAACCTATATATTGTATATAGTTTAGTTGATTGTATGACATTTGTTATCCACTTTTTTCTCACCATGATGATCGCAGTGTTGCTAACATTTTTTATTAACACACACACACACACACACACACACACACACACACATATATATATATATATATATATATATATATATATATATATATATATATATACGCTCACACATGCATGCACACTTAAATGAAATTGATGTTTTACACAAATGTTGTCTAAATTAAACAGGAAGTCCATTTATTGCATCAGTGAAAGATGTTTCAAGTATGCAGTCAGGGATCTGTGTATCTACAAATACTGATACTCATGGTAAGTATTTGTATTTTTTTTTTTCTTCTTGAGATTAAATGTGTCCAATGCAAGAAGTCATGTCTACACATTTGGCACAGGTACTGAAGTGCCAGAAATCAAATACAGTGGACAAGGGATTTACAGGTCAAGTCCACCTCCATCAGTGGAAGACACAGATTCCTTCATAGATCCTCAGAGACCTTGTGGAAGCAGCAGGTTAGATTATATATATTTTCAATCTAAAACAATGTTATATGACAATTATCTGAACACCTATATCCTCAACTGTTTTAATTGTAGTCCCATCCAGTTCCAAACACTGCCTAGCCGTGACCGTAATACAGAGAATCCCTCAGCTTGTGGTGGGGATATGGCAGAGGTGATTGTTCCTGGTTTTAAAGGTGGAATCTGTGGTAAAACCCCTCAAAGTTTTACGATTGACTGCAGTAGCAGTGGAGAAACACCAGAGACTGTTGCTGTGGTGAGACCCGATGGTGAGCACAAAGTAAAATGTTTAAGCTTGCAAGCGTTGGGAAAATCATTTTTGAGAAGCTTTGAATGTTTGCACTGTAGGTTCCTTCGAGCTTCTGGAGGTGACAGACAGTGGAGATGGCACTTATACTGTTGTCTATTTGCCCACCATGGATGGCTGTCATTTGTTAATGGTGAAATTCACAAATGATGAGAGCTTTAATCGGTGAGACCTGTTTTTTGTTGTTGTAGGGAATGTTAAATTTTGTGGGCTATATGTTTATTCCAAGGTCAAATGTTTTTTGTTTGTTTTGTTTATTTTTACTTTGAGTAGCATCTCTTAAAAAAAAAATTGTTTAAAAATAGTTAACTAAACTATTAACTTAAATATAGTTATACTAAATGGTAATTTAAACAATTTATTAAATATTTTTTATTGTGTATTCTTTGTACATTTTTATTTATTAATTGTTTATTTGTATTATATATATATATATATATATATATATATATATATATATATATATATATATATATATATATATATATATATATATATATATATATATATATATATATATATATAATTATTATTATTTTTTTATACAGACATTTCAAGTTTGAAGTGTTGCCAATAGATGACACTGCTCAAGTTGATGTATCAGGTCCAGGTCTGACATCAGGGGTGTGTGCCTGGCGTCCTCAAACATTTACTTTTGACTGCACCTGCACAAGAAAAGTCCCACAGTTTGTTGCCATAATGACACCAGATGGTATTACACCATGTATAATATTAGATCATAACTACTAATTCAATATTTCAGTTACAAGTGTTAAGTTGCACCTTTTGTTCATCATTAAATAAAGGCTTGACTGAGACGATAGAGGTTGAAGACAATGGCGATTGGACATACACTGTAAACTACACTCCTTCAATGGAAGGCCTTCATTCTCTGATGGTCAAATATGCTGAGGACCATTCCTTTTGCAGGTATGAGCATTGCATTCATGGGCACAAAATATAGATTAAATGCATAGGTTGTGTCCAGTAGAGAAATTTGATGCATGTTATTGTTCATTTACAGTCCTTTCCACTTTCATGTGTTGCCTGTGCCTAATTCTGATGATAAGCACTGTGGAGGTAAATGCTTTAGGAATGGTACTGCAGTTTTGGAATTGGGCTTAGAGGCACAAGTGTGTTTAAACACTCCTCAGACCTTCACAATCAATGGCAGTAGCACTGGCGAGCCGCCTGAGACTGTAGCTGTTGTTACACCTGATGGTGAGAAAGTAATGGAGAGGATCTATTATGTAGTGTTTACAACAGAATTTGACTCATTATTTCCCTTTGCAGGAACAATCAAGCTATTAAATGCAAAAGACAATGGAGATGACACATACTTGGTGTCATACTCCCCTTCTGCTGAAGGATCTCACTCAATTATGGTCAAATATACCAATGATGACTCCTTTAGAAGGTAGTTTTAGTTGGTAGCCACCCAATACATGCATTCCATGTCCACAGGTTCTTATTTCATGCTATCTTTCAGTCTTCTCAGGTTTCATGCAATACCTTCTCACTCTGGTAGCAGTGTTAAAGATGTCTTAAACAAAGAGGAGCGTTGGAGTCAGGAGGAAAGTGTCCACGCTAAAGCTCCTCATATACTTGCTAATGGCTGCAGTGTGGCACCAGAGACTGTCGCCACAATGACCGCTAATGCTCCCAACCGTGAGTTTAAAATATTGCTGGCATTTGCATGGCAGGATGTTTGATAGGGTTATCAGTTACATGGGGTTTTTGCATGTAGGTTCAATCGAACTTGCAGATGTGATGGAAAACAAGGACAGAACTTGTGCACCGGATATGGAGGGCTGCAATTCTGTAATGGATAAATACATCAATGAAGAGACTTTAAGAAGGTAAATTGGTAATTTAATGAGTCTGATTTATGTACGATTACCTGTAAGACATTTAGCCATTTCTATAGATCTACTAAAAATATTTGGTGTCTTATTTGTGTCTCAGCATCTCTGAGATCCCGGAAGACTTTACAGTTGGACATACAGAACCAAAGATTTGTGCTCCAATCCCTCAGTCGTTCAAAATCGGCTGCAGTAAATCTGGGAAGCCCCCTGAGTGTGCGCTGATGATCTCCCCCAACGGTGAGGATCCGCTTCTCTTCAGAGACGAATCAGATTTGTATTGCTGTATCTTGTGTAATTGTCAAAGCTTCGTATCTACAGGAAAGACTGAACTGACAGAGGTTAAAGAAAACGCAGATGGGACTTACTCTGTTAAATATTCTCCAAACATAGAAGGTCTTCATTCCTTGATGGTCAAATATGTTGATGATGAGTCATATTGCAAGTAAGAATGAATGTGTTCAGTATCTCAGAAAATTAGAATATTACTTAAGACCAATACAAAGAAAGGATTTTTAGAAATCTAGGCCAACTGAAAAGTATGATCATGAAAAGTATGTTCATGTATGTTCAAGTATTATTTCAAATAAATCTATTAATAACAACGGCTAAAAATAATTTGACAGTCTATCATTCTATTTGCTTTTCAGTGCTCTGAGATTCCATGTCCTGCCTGTAAAGGATCAACATGTATCCAATGCAACTGAGGTTTGTGGCGGACAATTAAAGGGAGATATCTGTGCTCAAACTCCTCGGACTTTCACAACTTGCTGCAAGACTAGCGAGGCCCCGGAGATTGACCCTATGAAAGCCGATGGTGAGCCCCTGATTATATGATCTGATTATATAATCATCTGATATTGACACAGAAACCTTGTTTATTGTGGTATTGATTTTGCAGGCAGTACAAAACTTGTTAAAGGGTTAAATAATGAGAACAAGATCAATGCTGTAAAACACACATCCTCTGCTGAAGGCTTGCACTCCTCCGCTATCAGAGATCCCAGTGAGGAGGATTTTCAAAAGTAAGAAGTTTATCACAGTCCAGTTTCTATCTAAACCATATACATTATTAATTCTATCTCAATATCCTCATTTATTTTTCACTAATTTTTGCTTTGTTTATCCCTTAATTAACTGACATGAATTATAGTCACCAGCCGCCGTCATCATGCAAACCTCAAGGTTTTCAAAACAAGGTATGAATGTGTGAAGCTTCCTCAAGGTTCATTTCAATCTGTTTAATGATGTCCTTGAGACATTTCGCACCCTGGATGTCTGTAATATCTTCATTATTTCTCATCAGGTTGAGGGCAGAAATCTAATTCCTCTTGGAGCCATTAATCAAGCAGGGTTTCTATCATGTGATATAGTCTTGCCATCAGACTTAAGTGAAGGTGAAATTACAGGTGAGATGTTACCCAGATTCACTTGTTCATGTGAAGAATCGCAGCTTTGCATCATTATTTGAACGGTTTTCACAGGTGAGGTGATCACGCCGTCTGGAAAGACAGCACAGCCCAGCGTGATTGATAACAAAGACGGCACCATCATGCTAAAGTTTGATCCTTCAGAAGAGGGTCTTCACCAGCTACTTATTAAATCATCCAGAAATGATCTACCAGGTTAGTCTGTGTGGAAAATATGGACTTAGTTCGTCAACAAACCAAATCAGATATTTAGTGTTTGCTTTACAGTTGATCATGCTTTAATGGATAAGCATAGAATATTTTAGAGCTTTGCATAACTACAAAAATATATATTCAATATTAATATGATTTAATTTATCCTTTAATTTACCCATAATGCTTTTTTTTTTTTTTTTTTATGATATAGAACTCAAACTTCCTCATATATGAATTATGGTTGTTTTGGAGGATAATTAAAATAAGATGTGTTGATTTTTAGCTATTTTGCCTTATTTTAATGCTTGTTTTGTCTTATTTTTAACCATTGTAAGTCATAGTTTTCCAAGGGCTCTTGGATGAGAACCACTACTTTTTTTCGTCCATATATTTGGCATGATGGCATTAATTTTGACTGACTTCACCCAGTAATCAACATTTGTGATATTTACTCCGTCAGAACAGTTTAAATCCCATTCTTTCTCCTTTCTGCAGAACTTCCACTGCAGTATTATGCTAATAGTCTTCCTAATCGCAGCACTATGGCCTATGGACGTGGCCTTGTGTATGGAATTGCAGATGAGACTGCAACATTCACCATCTGTCAGGAAGATTCAGCCACGAGTGAGCGTTTGTTTTGTGATCCCATAATAACAGACTGTGCACACTTTTGTGCAGTTGTACTGTATATTGTTTGTACATCCAATATTAGTTGACTTTGCTCAACTGCATGTCAATAGAACAGAGAACAGCAACAAATTCAAGTGGAAAGTGTGCTGAAATGGATCAACTTTATTAGCAAAAATACAGTAATAACATTGCTGCTATCAAAGCATAATGAAATATCATTCATTGCCATTATAATAGAGTGCATTAGAGTCTGCACATTTTCTCAGTGGCTTTGGTTCCTGAGGTATTTATTCCATTCATTTTTCACAGAAGGAGTTCTGAAAAAAATTCTGTTAAAATGTTGTAAGCTATGGACCAAGACAGCTAGGTGATGAACCAAGTTTTGGTTCACCACCAACTGTTGCATAATTCTTAGAGCTATTATCTTATTTTAGGTGAGCTGGACATCACAATTGAGGGTCCATCTGAGGCAGATGTGTGCTGCTTGGACAATGAAGATGGCTCTTGTACTGTGAGCTACTTCCCAACTGAGCCTGGAGATTATGAGATCCAGATTCAAAATGATGACGTGCCTATCCGAGGTAGTCCCTTCAAGTCCAGAATTGCTGGTATGGAAACCCCACCAACCCTCAAACCAAATCAAACCAGATCAAAGCTGAAATCACAAGATGCATGGTTTTTCTAACCCAATACAGATGGAAATGTGAGAAGGTCACAGGTAAAACTGGGCAGTGCGGCTGACTTTACCCTGGACATCACTGAAGACGATATAAGCCAGCTCTCAGCCAGCATCATGTCACCCGCAGGCAATAATGTTCCCTGTTTGCTGAGAACACAACCTGACAGCCATCTGGGTGAGCCATCTATTAATGAGCACACAGCTGCAGTTGGGGCAGAAATGAAATGACAAGCATTAATAAGCCTCAACAAATACGTTTTAGCATTTGATCACCTCAAGGACACCAGCATCCTTAGTGCCACTGTCAAACTTCATCAGAGGTGTGCTTGTTTGTTATGCAGGTGTATCATTCATCCCCAGAGAAACTGGTGAGCATCTGGTCAGCATCATGAAGGACGGTGAGCATGTGAGCAACAGTCCCATCTCTCTTTCCATCAGTCAGGCGGAGATGGGAGATAGCAGCAAGGTGAAAGCCTTCGGCCCCGGCTTACATACAGGGCACACCTTCTGCACATCTGAATTTGTGGTTGACACTTGGGATGCAGGTATGTTGCTATCTAGTCCAGTTAGTTGACTTATGACTTATATTACAGTATGGATTTTACCCTAAACTTGCATCCTACAGGATATGGTGGGCTAACAGTTGTAATTGAGGGTCCCAGTAAGGTAGATGTTCACACTGAGGAGCTGGAGCACGGAACCTGCAATATATCGTACTGCCCAATCAAGGCTGGGAATTACAAAATCTCCATTAAATTCTCTGATGAACACATTCCAGGTTAATACAACTGCCTTGTGCAAGCACATGTACTTGTATGTATTTTTATTTAACAAGGTCACATTAAATTGATCGAAAGTTAAAGACATTTTTAATGTTTCCAAAAAAAAACACTATCCTGAACAAACATGTTTTACAGTTTCACCAAAAAATTTAAATTACGCCACACAACTTTTTTTCATTTTTTTCCATCGATAATAAGAACTGTTTCCTAAGCTTTTTTAAATCAACATAATAAAATTATTTCTGGAGTAATGGCTCCTTAAAATTCAGCTTTGCCATCACAGGAATAGATTACATCTTAAAATATATTAAAAGGAATATTGAATATTGTTTTTATTTTCAAATTATAATATTTAATAACATTATACTTTTCTTTACTGTACTTTCGATTAAACAAATCCAGTGAGCATAAGAAACTTCTTAAAAAAAAAAATACTAACCCCAAAGTTTTGACAGATAGTGTATAAAGAATTTGTAAATATTGTATATTTTGGGTAAATTTATAAAAAAAATTTAATATAAGTTATAACTTAAAAAAAAAAAAAGCTCTTAAAATCCATTTTTAGAGGACATTAGAATTCTGATTTTACCTTTTCAAAATTAGTTGGAGTAAAGTATAATAAATGTATTAATATTATATTCCTCTTTACCAGGGAGTCCTTTTACGGCTGTGGTGACAGACCGTGGGCTTATGAGAGAGAACATCACCTACAACCAGAAAGCCGCTCCTATTGCTAGCATTGGGAGTGAATGCAGCTTAGCCTTCAAAGTCCCAGGTTAGATGAATAGCCCATCACACTAATCCAGGCCCTTTATCTGGCTTCTCCGGGACTCTGCAGTGCCGCTAACAAAAATACATTCCCTTTCATTACAGGTACTGATGCTGAGACGCTGTCTGCTTATGTGCATGAGCCCTCGGGACGTCCAGGAGAGGCAGTTGTTGTTGCCACAGGCAGTGACACCTATGCAGTGAGCTTTCTAGCTAAAGAGATGGGAGTTTATAATGTGACTGTAAATATCCAAGATCAGACAATCCCTGGCTGGCCACTGCAGTACACCGTCGGCCCACTTGGACAGGGAGGATGTGAAAAGGTCCAGGTGTGGGGGCAAGGCCTTCAAAAAGCTTTAGCAAGTGTTCCAGGTATCCCACTAATATTTTTGACGTTCTGTTTTTTGTTAATGTGAGGTGTTTTGTTACATACTCTGTGTCAGCTGGCTAAGTCAGTTGTGAGTCATTTCAAAAGTATGTACTGATTTCATTTTGCAGCTGACTTTAATATTTGGTCCCGTGAGGCCGGAGCAGGAACTCTGTCTGTCTCAGTAGAGGGTCCTGGAAAGATTGAGCTCCACTTCGACGATCAGCTGGATGGTTCTTGCATTGTGTCCTACACGGCTCAAGAGCCTGGTGGGTAATGACTAAGGTTTTAAAAAATTTGTGTTTTTGCAATTACAATATCTGTAATTGTATTGAATGGGATGAAAGGGTTTAAAGTAAGACGAACCAGTTAATACCAAAAACATAACAGAATTCATCAAATCCACTATTCTGGAGAACGATGGTCACTAGAGATCTGGAATAATTTTGAATCATTTAAAATAGATTTGTGATACTATGATAAAAACATAAATACAATAAAAAACATGTAAACAAAAGGATTATTGGAGCATGCTTTACAACCAAATACTAGGATTTCAGGATTTCTTGAAAGGTTCACCATTTACTAGCAATTTCTGAGTGAATTTTTTTCAGTGTAATTTTCCATTATTTAATATCATTTTCAAAACGTAAGTTAGTACTTTATTCAATATATGAAGACTTTTCCCATTCAAACCAAGGACAGTAATTAAAATGACAACAATAATGTTAACTATACATTTTTTTTAATTATTTGAGAATAGCGACATCCACTTCACAAAGGAACAATATTGTTAAAATTGTCAATAAGAATATTGACAGCCAATCAGAATTCATCCTGCTTTACACTTTATATAAATATAAATGTACATTTAAAATCATCGTATTAATTGATGATATTCTAAGGAAGGGGAGGGCACATTTATAGACCTATTTACAGAATTTGTTCTCTTGCAGGTGACTATGAGGTTTCAGTCATGTTTGATGAGGAGCATGTTTCTCAAAGCCCTTTCTATGTGTCTGTCAGTGCTGCCACAGATAAGAGTCTCACGCAAGGACAAAATGGCTCTGGTATGAATTAGCAATGTTTTGGAGACCATTTCTATTTTGCATTGGAGATATTTAAGTGTGTAGGTCTGATGGTACTTTGCTCTTTGCCAGCTATCGATCATAATCAGATGTGTAACAGTTCTGAGCGACCCTCTCTGTTAGACATGGAGATAAACACAACATCTGACAGCAGTGCTGAGCCAGTTTTCCTGTCTGATGCTAGTAAAGTCATCTGCCATGGCCCAGGCCTGAGTAAGGGCTTTCTAGGACGCAAAAACACTTTTTATGTGGACTGCAGTAAAGCTGGTGAGTACAGCTTGACATTAGCGAGTAATGTCTCCAGAGAAATGTGTCTCTCTCTCAGAACTGTGCAGCTGCTTTTGTGTTGTAGGACGAAACCTTCTCTTTGTGGGTATGCATGGCCCCACCGTCCCCTGCGAGCGGGTGTCAATCATTCACGTGGGCGGACATCAGTACAGGATCAACTATGCTGTGAAAGAAAGAGGAAAATACATATTAGCAGTGAAGTGGGGAGATGAACACATCCCTGGATCTCCATTCCATATTACTGTTCTGTGAAATGCCTACATCTGTGTATGTGTGTGTATACACTACTGTTCAAAAGTTCGAGGTTGGTCGGGTTTTGTTTTTTTAAGAAGTCTCCTGTGCTTTCCAAGCATGCACTTAATCAGAAATGCAGTAAAATAGCAAATAATAATAATAATAATTTTCATATATGTGACCCTGGACCATAAAACCAGTTAGAAGTAGGAAATGTATATTTGTAACAATAGCCAAAAAACATTGTATGGGTCAAAATTATCGATTTTTCTTTTATGCCAAAAATTACAAAAATATATTTTGTAAATTCCCTACTGCAAATATATCAAATCTTAATTTTTGATTAGTAATATGCATTTCTAAGGACTTCATTTGGCAATTTTCTCAATATTTCAATTTTATTTTTTAAATTTTTTTTTAACCCCAGAACCCTCAGAAATAGTTGTATCTCGGACAAACCATACATCAATAGAGGGTTTATTTATTCAGCTTTTAGTATGTGTAGAAAGCAAAAAAAAATTTTTAATTGACCCTTATGACTGGTTGTGTGGTCCAATGTCACATATTCAGCATCATTACTCCAGTCTTCAGTATCACATGATCCTTCATAAATTAGTCTAATATGCTGATTTGCTGCTCAAAAAACATTTATTTTTTATTATCATTGATATTATAAACAGTTGTGCTGCTTCATGTTTTTGTGCATTTTTCTGGTTTCTTTGATAAATGGAAAGTCCAAAAGAAAAGCATTCATTTACCTTTTAGTTTTTTTTTTTTTTTAGTTTTTTTTTTAAGTCAATTTAATGCATCCATGCTCAATAAAAGTATTAACATCTTTTTGTATTATTTTTATAATCTTAGTTTTATTTTATTAAATTTTTTTATGTTATAATTTTAAAATATATTCTCCAAGATTTACCTTTCACTAAATGTAATGCAAAACTAAATTAGATGGCTGGGTGAAATCACTCATTTTAATTTCAACTCCATAACTTTTCTCAAAATGGTCTAAATGTAGTGATGCCTTTTAGATCTGGTTTCATCTTGAGAACGTGTACAAATAAAAAAAAAGTC
This sequence comes from Carassius auratus, assembly GCF_003368295.1. Classification (NCBI taxonomy): domain Eukaryota; kingdom Metazoa; phylum Chordata; class Actinopteri; order Cypriniformes; family Cyprinidae; genus Carassius; species Carassius auratus. The sequence goes on from NW_020523328.1 coordinate 700,609, forward strand.
AATATAAATGTGCAATGAACATAAATACAATTAAATGGCTTTAAATGTCAAATGGAACGTATCTGAAGAAAATGTCCATGTTATTTGAAATTCAAAGCAGTCTGTTATAAAAAAAAAAACCTCTGTATCTTTGATATAATTTTTTACATTTTTATTTATTTTAATGATTGTTTTTTTTTTTTTTTTTTTTTTTTTGGAGTAAGCAGAATATTGCATTTTCCATTTGAACTCATTGATTTATTGGGATCACGTGATCTGCATCCTAGAGTTTATTGGGGAATGCAGACAGCTGACATGGACTTTCATTAAGTTACAAGAGCAGACTGCACACTGACTGGCTATGATGTTTAAATCAGACTTTTGGATCTGTCATTTAAAACGGCTTGTTTAGAACCGACTGACATCAATGTAGGATTAACCTTATGAAGTAAGTTCATGGTTTTCACATGCTTCCAAATCTATTTGTTGAGTCACAGGTCAATTGTTATTGTTTGAATGATTTCTACTTTTAACCACAAATCAAATGTTCAGTTGTCTTAGTGAGATGCTGTATTTGTATGTTCAGAATTGTAAAATATCTTTGAATATACAAAAACATTAAGGAACAGTTAGATTTTTGTTTAGGCCGTGACACTAAAATGACGGTCATGTAAATATTTTAAGCGCATGGTGAGATATCTAGGTTACATGTATTGATTAGACACAAACAGATGCTGCCAGAGCCTCCCCCATCCCTCAACATCATTCACTCTGACCTGTGCATATAGCAGGACAACAAAGGTATCTTGAAGTTTTACTTCATTCCCTACCATGTGTCATATTTGCCAGTCATTTCTGTTTGTAATCGTGTGCTGCATTGTTCTGCAGGGTGTTTACTGGATAAAAACTGTTGCCATGGATCAGGATATGGTGAATATGTTTGCCATTGCTGCAGGGACTCTTGCTATCCCTCTCCTCCTCTTCATGGCCTCTTTTATGCTGTGGCCATCATCACTCATCAAAGTCTATTATTGGTAAATACCAATTATAATTACTATAAATATCCATATTACTTTATAAAAATCTTTAAATATATTTCTTTAGAATTGAAGCCCAACCTTCTGGTTTCCATTCAAGAAAACTAAAAGTAATTTTCTAGGATTTAAAAATTTTAAATAACTAAAAGGCATGATGTGAAAATAAGAAGATATATTAAAAATGTTTAGGTCACCAAAAAGGTCACACACACACACACACACACACACACACACACACACATATATATATAATTTTTTACCAGATTTGTGACTGACCTTTTATTCAAATTGTATGTAATAAATACTTTATATTTTTTATAAGTATATAAACCTGGTTATTGAAACATTTAGTTTTAGTATTATTACAGAAAGTCTGTATGACTGACAAATGCGTCACATTAAGTTTATTAATTTATGTTAGAATAGTGTGATCCAAATGGATGAAAATGTATAAGCAATTCAAATATTCAAATCAAATATTTTTGAGTGCATGCATGCATTTACAAGCATCTTTTGTAGTTATGTATGTGTTCATTTTGTCTATAGATTATTTTTTTACCTATGCAATTTGTTTGTGGAGGTACTGGAGGAGAACCCTGGGTCTGCAGGTACGTTATGCAGACTGCGGGGGTTATCGCTTCTGTTACTCATACAGGGGGAAACCAGGCCTCAGGCCTTCTGTACTCATGCTGCATGACTTCTCTGCTCACAAGGACACATGGCTCCCTATGGTGAAGGTACAGTATGTTAAGTGGCCTAACTGTGAGGTCAAATGAAAATGCTGCTCCTTATAACAGCGATAAGCACATTGTGTCTTCATCCCAAACAGTACCTTCCCAAACATCTGCATTTACTGTGTGTCGACATGCCGGGGCATGAGGGTACAACACGTACCAACACAGACGACTATTCAATCCAGGGTCAGGTCAAGAGAATACGGCAGGTAATTGCTGGATGGGTACGTTTTTCTATGAATAGGACACAAATAGATCCCCCACGACTTTGTTTTTAAGGCCGCAGATGCATAAATACTATGTGTGTGCTGGGAGAACTACTAGATATAAAATGCTATAAATGTACATAATCATTCAATTAATATGTTGTACCAAATCTTTGGTCTGAAATTACTGGTCCATACAATGAACTTTAAACTACATTTTGCATTTTGTTACCTGTCTGGCATTTTTATTCATATTGTATTATTTTATAAGTCTTGTGAATGTAATGTTTATGGTTATTTCAAATTTATGGCTAGACAATAATATAGGGTTTTTAAAGGTATTTTGCAAAATTTGGCAACAGAAGTATTTGGCAAAAAGTAAATATATAAGCCAGTATATAAAATGTTTTTATTGGCAGAATTTGTGAATATTCCCTACTCTTACACCACTCAGTTTGTAGAGGCCATTCGGTTAAACAGAAAGCCATTTCATCTGGTGGGCACTTCGATGGGTGGGACTGTGGCCGGAGTGTATGCAGCCCATCATCCCTCAGATCTCTGCGGTTTGACCCTCGTCTGCCCAGCGGGTTAGTCAATAGATTTAGTCTTTGCATTTTTTTGGGTGCACTATTCTTTTAATATCACTCCTACATTCTCACATTTTTTTTTCTATGAAGGTCTGAAGAACCAAATCACGAGCCAGTTTGACAGTAAGATGCATGAAGTGGAGCACAGCCAGTACACGCTGAATATTCCTCTTATCCCGTCCACCCCGGAGGAGATGGAGGAGATGCTGAAGCTCTGTTCTCACGTGCGCTTCAGAGTGCCTCAACAGGTTAAACACACAGATGTAATGTAGAGTTCCTCTAGATTCAGAACACACCTTCATGCTCTATCTGTGGCATTTACCTTCCATTATAGATTCTACAAGGCCTCGTGGATGTACGGGTGCCACACAATGACTTTTATCATGAAGGTCAGTACGAACATGGGCTGCAGTTATATACTTTTAGAAAGTGTTGTTTTTAATCATTTATTTGCTTAAAAGTATCTTCTCTCTAAACTGCCACAGTTTTCATGGAAATTATGAGTGAAAAATCTAAATATGCCTTGCATGAGCATATACAGCAAATAACTACCCCTTTACAAGTCATCTGGGGCAAACAGGACCAGGTAAGTGTAAGCCGGCATACTATAATATATTATTATAATATATTTTTTTAATGTAGTTAAATTAAATATATATATATATATATATATATATATATATATATATATATATATATATATATATATATATATATATATATATATATATATATATATATATATATATATATATATATATATATATATATATATATATATATATATACACATACACACACATTTATAGATAGATAGATAGATAGATAGATAATAAAATATAATTATTTTATTTAATGGTTTTAGAAAACTACAGTAGCCGTGATATTCCTGTCTTTATTTTCAGGTGGTGGATGTGTCTGGGGCAGCGGTGCTCACAGAGGCTCTTCCAGGCTGTCGTGTTGATCTGCTGGAGAACTGCGGTCATTCTGTTGTGATGGAGCGACCACGACAAACAGCCAAACTCATTTTAGATTTCATCATCTCTCAGCAGAGCACCGAGAGCACCAGCACCAAAAAGAAATCCTGAGACAACTCAGGATGTATTACTAAATACTTAACTGCAGCACCCCACTGGCCCTGAAGTATATAACAACCTTCTGGAGAAATAATATGAGTAATAATTTTGTAGTATGTATGTTCACATGCAAACAGCCTTTTAATTGATTAAGTTCATACTTATATTTAAAAAAATTGTATTGTAACACTTTACAATTAGGTTTAATTTGTTGACGTTAACCTGAGCTAACAACGATGAAAAAATATTCTACAGCATTTATTAATCTTAATGTTCATTTCAAAATTTATACTTTTTAAAATTGTGAAATCATTATAATACAATAATTGTATCTATTGTATTCTATTTTGAATAGCTAACATCAACAAAGCTTAATAAATGATGTAAAAAATATACTGAACATTATTAATTCATGCTATTGGATTTACTAATATGTCCCAAAGAGAGCTTGTTGTAAAGTGGTACCATATTGAGAGTTATAATACTTTTATGTATACAGTGTAGTGATTATTAATGCACTTCATTCTATGGGTCTTAGTAATTCTGGGTCCTATGATTTTATATAGCACTGAGTACCATACCGCTTTAAGTCCAGTTATACATAAGAATGTGAAATGTGAAAGCCTGTGAAAGTGTGATTTTAAAAATTTCTTCTAAAATGAACATTTTCATCAGGCTCCTGTGTTCAGTAATTTCACATTAATTGAAATTAATATGTTCTTTTCATTTCCACTAATGTGAAGTAACTGAACATAGAAAAACTGAGAAAAATACTAATTTCAGAAAGTCACTTAGAGGCTTTTGCATTTGAACTCTACATTCACTAGGTGATGATGATTGATTTAAATATTAAATTAAGGATTAAAACATTAACAATGCTTGCATTATGCAAAGCACGGTCTGTGGATTAATTAGAAGAAACATGGGCTACATTGTATATAACATTTCTTAATTATTTTCCTACATTAACCCTGCTGGAACTGTTGTGGGCTTCTAGCATCATTCCTGGTTTTAGCTACATGTCCAATAAACTATGTTTTCCCGTCCAAAATCTGGTTGTTTTTTGCTGGTGAAATTCTGTCAGTAAAGTCAACTTTTTTGTAGTAATATGGTATTTGTGAAAAGCAACAATTTATCCTCCTCTTTAAAAACCATGCATGGCATATTAGATCAATACGGATCGCTTCAACACAGAGCAGTGGTTGTTTGGCACAGATGTGTTGCGACTCTGTCACGTGACAGTGCGGCTGGCTGCTGTATCTCGTCTTTGAGCAGCTAACGCTCAGTGCAGCCGCGATCAAAACAGACGATTACACCCTACAAGACTGGAGACAGGTAAGGAGAGGGTTATCCCATACAGTATGACTTTCAGGAAAACGTTTATTTTATTCATTTGTCACTCTTACATTAGGAGTTAGCAGGGAGCTAGCTTGTGTTATGATGGCTGATTAGCAAAGGTTACTAAAAAACCGTTTCATATTTATAACAACGTGTTCATGTTTTTAACGTTAGATGCCACCAGGCACAGTCGCTGAACGTCATTAACTTCTTTCGAGGGAACCTAAGTATTTACGTTTCAGAAAACCTGTTTACCGGTATGCCTAACCAAAACAGCTAGCATGCTGTTGAGCATCCAATTCATTGAGCTTTCTCGCACAGTAATGCATCCTGTGTTTATCTTATTTGAGTTCTTCACTATCGTCTCAGATGTGTTTAAAAACTGAGATTCTCAAGTGATGGCTGCACATATTTATGTGCCGTGATGTGTTAGTGCTAATAAGTGTCTCTCTTTGCAGGTGTACTCAAGTATAATATCCGAGCTTCTTCTGTGGATCAGACCGATCTACCTATCCTTATCAAATGGATGATGGGGACTGGGGGAATAGGGTATGTATGTGGAAAAATACTGAACATAAGTTATTGTCATCAAGTGCTTATGTGTGATGTACAGAACTGCTATTTGAATTTGAAGTAGAATTAGATGTAATTGAAATTCAGACATTTATATAACTGTAATGTGTGGTTTTTAACTAGAACAAAATAATTCCGATCAATTTGGCTTGATGAAAACTTTTCTGAAAAAAAAAAAATAGATGTGTTTTAAATGGCACCGATAAAATATGTTCTTAATGTATTTATATATTTAATAAATTAATTTTATGGGCCAAGGTTGCAGAATACAGAATACCGTTAATTATCTTGAATTTTATGAATTGCAAAAAAATGGGTTTCTCTTTTTCTTAACTAATAAGACTAAAAGTCCATTTAAACAAGAATGATAACTATAAAGATTATATTGTCTGCCTCTTTAATCTCTGGAGCTCTTTAATCTCAGTATATTCTGATTTGGATTCTCAAATTATTTGATATAGTTTTTCAGCAAAAAAAAGTTAAAGTGATTCCAATGATTGTCCCTCTGTGTTGTTAAGATTTATAGATGTGGTGTGCATTTCCCTATTTGTCACATACAGTTAGAACGATTTAAAACTTCTTGGTTATAGCTATTTTTCTTGGTGTGAACGAGCCTTTGCAGTTAAATTAAAAATCCCAAAGGTCCTATAGATTGTCAGGGAAAATTGTGACTCTTAAACTTCATCCACTATCATCGGCAGAGACCTTCAGCCTCTTCTGACCTGGCTTGTTATACTTTATAACTGATCGGATCAAAGGTTTTTACATAACTGACGTTCAAATGGGTTAATATTTCCATATATAGATTGGCTATTTGTCTGTCTGCCTTTTTGTCCGTCTGATTGTAAGGTCAGCATAACCTTCAAATTATAAACTGTAAGGGACTTATTTAAACTTTAAAGCAAAATGTCAAGCCAAAATGCTTAACAAACCTTCCTTTTCTGTTCCAGTTCAGCATCCTGTAGGCTGCAATTTGATTCACAATCCAACACATGAATTAAAAGAGACGTTTCCTGAATTTAGAATTGTTCCTGTCATTAGTGAGGCACAGAAATTTCAGCTCTCTAAAGAGCAAACAATGAGATTCATCCGAAATTGTTTCAGCCCTCCAAAACATTGACGTTTAATTAGCGCTTCTCCAGTGACCGATTGATAGATTAGCTGCATTAAAACTGCCAATGAATCTATGAAATGTGATGAAATGCTTTAATGCTCTCTGCTTTTGTCCATCTCTTGTAGTTGACTCACCCAGTCACCTTAAATGTTGGGGGTCACCACTACACGACCTCCATCTCCACTCTTCAACGTTACCCAGACTCCATGCTGGGCGCCATGTTCCGCGGAGACTTCCCCACCACACGGGACGCTCAAGGAAACTACTTCATCGACCGGGATGGGACACTTTTCCGCTACATATTAAACTTCCTGCGCACTTCAGAGCTCACTCTTCCTGTTGACTTCATGGAGATGGACCTTCTGCGTAAAGAAGCTGACTTCTATCAGATCGAGCCTTTAATCCAATGCCTCAGTGACCCAAAGCCTCTGTACCCGCTGGACACCTTTGAGCAGGTGGTGGAGTTGTCCAGTACCCGCAAGCTGTCCAAGTACTCCAACCCAGTAGCGGTTATTATCACGCAACTAACCATAACCACCAAGGTCCACTCGCTGCTGGAGGGAATATCCAACAACTTCACTAAGTGGAACAAGCACATGATGGACACCAGAGACTGTCAGGTGTCCTTCACCTTTGGACCATGTGACCACCATCAAGAGGTGTCTCTAAGGGTCCACCTCATGGACTACATCACCAAACAGGGATTCACGATCCGGAACACACGGGTGCACCACATGAGCGAGCGTGCCAACGAGAACACAGTGGAGCACCACTGGACTTTCTGCCGACTAGCATATAAAGTAGAAGATTGACCAGTCTATGAATGTGCTACCAAAGGTGGTTGCTGCTGTTTCCAATGCAATGTTTCAATCTGTAGAAATTCCGTTGCCATTTGAGACCAAGAAGAACAAAAAAAGAGGGAATGAAATGTAAAGGATCACATGATGCAATGCAGAATGTTTCACAAATTAATTAAAATAATATATGATACAAACGTATTTGCAATACATGTAGATATAGATAATACTCAAGCATCTTTCAGTAATCTATGAACACCGTGCCCACAATCATAAAAAATAATAATAATAATACTTGTTTCAGGTATTCATTCGTTCCATCAGATCAAAAATATATCAAACATTGTGCACTATGTGCAACCTCAAGATGTTATTTTGCATGTATTTCTAACACATTCTTTAAGTATTAAGTGTCCACATGCTGTAAAGGGAAATGCATTTGGTTTGTTCATCGATTTAAAAAAAAAAAAGCATCAATATGAGTCAGTTGTGTGATTATCCACTGCGGATGATCCACTGCTAAATAATAGAGGCACATTTCAAAATTTCACTCAAAAATAAAAATACTGACATCGTGTCACCCTCAGGTTTCTCCAAACCTGTCTGAGTGTCTTTCTTCTGTTGAACTCAACAACACAATACAACTTTCTGAAGAAAGTTGATAGCCAAACAATTGCCATATCATGGAAGTCAATGCTTACTGTCAACTTTTGGTTACCAACATTATGATGACAGAAATCATATTTTTGTGTAAACTTTCCCTCCCCTGTATTTAAACGAATACAGATGTATTTGTTTACTTCTTTATCTTTGTAGCAGTGAGTGAGAACCCCAGTAATGATGAATAGTCCCTGTGTGTATTGAGACTTGGTAGAGTCCTGCCAGCGGACCTATTAGAACACACTATCCGGGACGTTCACGTCGCCATGTTTGTTTCCTGTTCTGTGAGCGCAGGCAGCGGTAACGTGCTTGAAGATCAGGGTTGAAGGACAACTGTTCATATGTCTTATTCTAGCGATTAAAACTCATTTTCATAAGTGCATATTATTGTGCTGTGCTTTAGAAGTGTCTCGGCGTTGACTGTTTTAAAGAAAAAGATGTTTAGAAAAAGTCAGAACCTAAAATATATATTAAGTCTTGTACCTGGAAAAAGACGTTTTGGGACGTACAGGTTTTTGCCCTTGTTCTTCTGTATCGGGGGCGTCATGGAGTGGACCATGATTAACGTGAGAATAGGAAGAGAAACGTTTTGTAAGTATGCTGCCAAGTCAAATCTTATGTATACATTCATGTGCGTCATTCTGCGTCCTCTTTGCGCAGAACTGTCATTTTATCCTTCATCCTACGAGAATAGTGATTTGCTTACTGAAAACTTTAAAACCAAAATTCTTTTAATGTGTATCATTAATCTTAATTATAGGTAGGGTACAACGGTGCTTAATTTACATTATGCTTAGATTATGTGAAGATGAATGTATTATACATGAATATATTGATGTAGTCCTATAGCCTATTAAGAATTCATTTTTAATTAGGTACTCGTTATTTTTGTATGGACAAGTAATTATATTATTTCACAGATGATGTCTACAGAAGAAAACAATCGGAGAGAGAATACCAGCACAAGATCGAAGAGCGCTTTGTGCTCACAGACTCTGAAGCCAAATGAGATCTTCAGAACACACTGGAAATAAATGATCGTCACATGATAAAGAGACTTGAGACTTTTGCACATTAACACACTTTTGATATCATTAAAAAGTGGGTATATTATTATACATAAACTGTAGGGCAGTTGGGACATCATGGACTGTTTATGAGGACAAAATGAGGTGCAGAAATCTTCCAGTGTTCGTTTCTTTTAAGAAGATGGAATTTTTTTGTATTGTCTAAGAGATAAAGATGGCTATTTACACACACAAAAACATTTATCTGTCTGTTCTGTGATTCTTAATAATACACTTTTGGAAGCTTGTAAAAAAAAATAGGATTATGTAAGGATTGTGAAACTTTCTCACAATTATGACTTAGCCTCTCATTATATTGACAAAAGTTATTTATTTATGAGAACATTTATACATTTCTTGTAATTACTGCTCATTACATAATATTGTAAAATGGTTATCATGAGCTTAAATAATTCAAATAAGATAAAAAAAAAATCTAATTTTCATATCTAATAATCATGAATGAGAAACTTTCCTAGCTCCTAAGTCATAATAAGTCACTTTTATGATAGAATTTATCAGTGTATGCTAAAACATAATTATAAGTCTATATTTATTCTTTACTGAATGTTTTTAGTTTTTAGGAAAAAAGATGGTCTATTGAAGTGCATACTTTGTGCAACTGAAGTTTATGAAGATAAAGTCAAATAAGTCAGTCCAAAATGAATTTATGTACAAGCATTGGGTATCAGTTACAGTAAGCACTGAATATCTTTCTCAAATTTTAAGTTCACAGCCATTGCTAAAATTTTCACTTGCAAAAACATTATCAAAATGATTACACTGTACAACAAAAAAAAAAAAAGTCGTAGGACGAAAAAAAAAAAGACAAAAAGTTGATATTGCCTGTATATGCTTCTAACAAATTATGTAAATGATCATAAATGTCTAAATGCTCGAAGCACTCAAAATTCTTTATTAAGCTGTTAAATCTTTGTGAATGTGCTGTCTAACATCTTAACAGTGGTTGCCAGTTGGACAATGGCTTAAGGAACATTTTCTTCTTCTCAGCGGATCAGTTGTAGTGTCCAATTGGTAGAGCTCTCAGACAGATGAAGCTGTTGGGATGCTGGGCCAATGTTATCGGGTTTCCGTCCAGCCGAACCTCCTGCATGTTGTACCTGATGTAGTGCGTGTTATTTCCTTTGCAGAATGTGTCATCCGTCAGTGAAGTTATGTTGTTGTTCTGAAAATGATTTTGAAAGAATTTATACATATAGCCAAGGACACATTAAATACTAAAAACAATATATAGGCTATAGACATGACAATAATGAAGACCATACATGCAGATGAACCACGCGAAGGGTTTCCGGCAGCAGCGGGACAGCCTCCAGCCCGTTGTCTCCAAGGTACAGGTATGATAGCTTGGTGAGTTTCTAATGCAAAAGATGGAAGCCACTAATGAGTAACATAACAATGTATTATTTCAGAATCTTTCTTTTATTCATTTTTACCTTGAAAATGTTTGCTTTTACTCCCTTTGTTTTAAGTAGATTGTGGTTGACATTGAGAGACACAAGTTTGGCTGGCAGCATTGGCAGTTTGACCAGTTTGTTCTCAGCTAGTGTAAGTTCCTCAAGCTGGCTGAGTTTTGAAAAGGCTCCATCTTCTATTTCAGAGATCCGATTGCCAGTCAAGTCGATTCTTCTCAGTGTGGCTGTAAAACAAAACAATATGGATGTATTTACAGATTTGGACTTTCCCACTGGGCTGCAACTAAATATGTTTTTTATTAATTTCCTCATCATTTAGCCTACTCACTCTCATGTCATTCCAAACCTGTTTGACTTTGTTTCTTCTGTGGAACATAAAAAATATGGCTCAAATACATTTTTTTTTTAAATATATATATTTTTTTTTGTCGTCCGTGCACTCTTAAAAATAAAGGTTCCAAAAGGGGGGTTTTTCAACAATGCCAGAAGAACACATTCAGTACACAGTTCTTAAAAGAACAGTTTTTTTTCTTGGTGTGTAGAAAATTGTTCCAAAATCAAGAACCTTTCGTATATTTGAAAGATTCCATGCATGGGAAAGTGTCTTCATGGAATCATAGATGCCAGTGAAGAACCTTTATTTTTAAGAGTGTACAGTAAAAGTCGATTGGGTCTTGTCTAAAGAAAGAAAATATTTTTCCAATATCAAGAACCATTAGTGTACTGGAAAGATTCCATGGAAAATTTTCACTTGCAAAAACATTAACAAAATGATTACACTGTAAAAAAAAAAAAAAAAAAAAGTCGTATTTTGAAAAAAAAAATATACAAAAAGTTGTTATTGCCTGTATATGCTTCTAACAAATTATGTAAATGATCATAAATGTCTAAATGCTCGATGCACTCAAAATTCTTTATTAACCTAATTTTTCCAATATCAAGAACAATCTGTGTACTGGAAAGATTCCATGGATGATAAAGATCCTTTATGGAATCATAGATACCTGTGCTGTTTGTTAGTTTGCAATGAAGATCAATGTCCACAAAAAAAAAAAAAAAAAAAAAAAAGTCACAGGGGTTCAGAGTGACTTGAGGTTGAGTGAATAATATAATTTTTCATTTTTGGGTGAACTATCCTTTTAAATGCACAAAGCCTTCTAGGTTTGTCTCCCCTTCTATACCAGTGACTCTAAGGGACCTTAAAGCACTTTCTCAGTTCTGTTTCAGAGCCATTAAAAGACGCAGGGAAAGTTTCCCTCAGCTGCTTTGCTTACACTGATCCAGTTCCAGTCATTACACATTGTGTCTTTGATGGCTACACCTAAAAAGATTTTCCCTCACCAATATCGGCAAAGTCTTTGTTGGTAATTTTAGCGATTTTGTTGAAGCGTGCATAGAGATAAGCCGTTTCCTTTGGCAGTGGAGGAACTGCTGTCATGTCAGGAGAAACCTCCTCACAGTACACCGATCCAGTTAGACACACACACATCAGGCATGTGGGAAGTTCTGAAAAATGAAATCGAAATAAATAGGCTTAAATACTATTTTGAATCAGATGATTGCAAAATTGATGTAATAAAAAATTAGGCTACCCATGTTATCTTTATGGTCTGCTCCCGGAGCTTCATCATCTGTGTCAACTGGACTATCATAGTCTGTGCTAAGAATGACTTTTTTCTAGTAAAGCAGACGAAAAGAAAACTGTTATTTAGTTTCCTCTCAAAACCAACAAGTTCAACTGGTTCACATGCTATTTTGCCTTTGAATGAGCTCAGAAAAGCACCGATAACATGCCGATGGTGTTTCTTTTCCATTGAATATAATCCCATTATGGATTTAACAGGTTTTCCATTGCATACATTTCTTGGAACAAATTTATGATATCTGGCAATCTGATTATACAAATACATTATATTCGATTTAGCCATTAAAAACATTCATATGTTCAGCAAAATTTCATTTTAATATCACAGTGTATACAAATTTGCATTATCGGCATTAAATTGCCATACCTTTGGTTTCTTGGCTTCCATGACAGTTCTACTGTCTGAGATTAATTCTTCATCATCTCCTATTTTCAATATCCCTTTGTGTTTAGGCACCACTTTACTGGTTCTTGCCGGTTCACAAAATATCCAGGGCACAGTCACGAAAAACAGTAAAATCCTCAGATCCATCATAATGTTAAGAGAAACGGTTGTTGTGGTGAGTGAAGAAGAGAGAGGAGCTGAGCAGTGTGTCACAGCCTCAGAGTAAAATGAGACCTTTAAAGAGCGTCTCTGCAGTGTCTGCCTGTGAACTATTAAAAAACGCTTCATGAAACTGGCCTTAACCCACTCTGTGCTGTCTTGACAGATTGCTCACCACCAAAATAAATTGCTGTGATCCACTTTATGCAAGTGTTTTGTCAATATGTTTTGAAATTGTGGAGTAAGGTGGATAAAAACAACATTGAAGTTGATATATTTTGCTGACTACTTGTGAATAAGCATAATCTGACAATAATAAGATGTGTATTCTATCTTTTTTATGATATAGTGAGCATGTTTACATGCACACCAATAAGCTGATAACTCACAAATGTCAGCTTATTAAAATAACCAGTTTTCCCCGTTTACATGCACATCACCTGACAATGCAAGTAAGCCATGAGACATTTTCAGGGAACACTGCGATTCGGAAAAACTGAGGGGAAATACTGGGGGGAATGAACAGTGCTGGCCATGGAAATAAAGGACAGAATTCAACAGGAAATCGTTATTAGTTCAGGAATCTTGGACAGTGTGTTTGAATATGGTGAACTTTTATAACTTGCAAACTTAAAATCCATCGCTATGTGATGCTGAAAAGCTTTATTGTTAGACATGCAGCTGGGTTTGTTTGGGAGGTATCAGGGGATGAATTAAGAGAAGAGAGAGAGAAACGTCTGTCCCCCTGTTTTCGATTAAGCTAATCCTTCAGATTTGGGTAATCTTAATGGTGCTTTAACAGAGATCTGCAGTTTTTGGGCACCGTTAGAGTACTACCCATTACTATATCTTATTTTATTTGAGCCATCTGATAACCTGGGAACAGAATTAACCAGGTGTTCAAATAAATGCATGCCAAGACTTCTAAAAGGCACTTCCTCGACCTCCTTCTGGGTGCCATTACTTAACCTGATGGGACACTGGATGTGAAATTAAAGGACAAGAGAAAGAAAGAGCCTAAACAGACTAGACAGTTTAACAATGCATATAAAGAAAATAATGGGCAAAATTCTTACTGTAGGCAAAGCATCTTTGTGGTAAAGTCTGGATATTATTCAACATGTTTTTTTTCCATATTAACCTATTTTTCCATTTGTCATACTTCGGAGGAAATTAGTGCATGATTCATACATGAAAGTGAGTTTTTCATTAGAAAGCATCAATACAGTTTTGATGGAAAGATTACATGTCATCCATGATCAAATATGAACTCATCATGATCTTTGTGCTTGTGAACGTATGTAAGATGCAACATTCATGTTCCACATTCAGTTTCTTCTTTAATGTTTTAAACAAGTGCAAAATATACACAGAGGGAGGGTTTCAAACCTCTCATAACAGAGACCTTTCCATTACGTCGAACCTTCTTGACCGATTCGATCGTCTGGTTTTTAGTTTCTCCTTCCTGTGGGCTGATGCATCTGCTGAGGTGGCACTTTTAGGCCGTAGCGGTGAGGACTTGTAGAGAACACAAGTGGATCCATCTTCACCGATCCGATAGGACACCTCGTAAGGGTCCACCCACAGTGTCAGCTCTACTGGAAGTGATGAGAAAAGCTGCTCTTGTGTAAATCCAACAGCACAGGCTGCTTTTCCTATAAGCGGGTCCATTTTATGGTTGATCCGTAAACATCTGTAGCCAGATCCTCTGCAGGGAGCTTGAGGAAACCAATGGTGCTGATAGTGCTCTGAGGAGAATAACGCATACTGAATTATCAAGTATTTTTATCATACAAAAATGAAAGAATGTCATCAGTGTATTTTGAAAATACAAAATATAAAATTGTAGACTAATGATGATGGTATCAGGATAAATGTATTCTGCCTTTCTGGGAGAAAACAATCAGTTGAAATGAATCAAAACATGGGTATTTTAGTCATTTTAGCTACTCAGTTAGTAAAGAAGAGCTGGTCAGCCCAGTCATCCATCCTGTTATCTCACCCATCAGAGCATCAGTGAGTGTGTGAGTGAAGATCTGCAGCTGATCTCCAGTCAGAGAGTCACTGCTGCTCAGTAAACCACTGAGGAAAGAAGCAGCGACCGACACTTCTGTTTTCATCATGTTACCAGAGGTCATATTCTTCACCACAGACATATGCAAAAAAAAAAAAACTGATGAAACGAAATGACATGAAATTCCACAAATGAAGGCAATACTTTATTACAGTATAATTTATACATATAGCCTAACGTACCTGTAATTTGTTTTTCAAGGACACAAAAGGCTAAAAACGTACTTTAATAACAAACTGACAAAAACTGCAAGACCCACTGAAAGTAGAATTTGAGCTACATGAACTCTTTTCAGAACAGATGAATAAAGCAGAACTTCTGAAACAGTTACGTCACAGAGGATTAGTAGCACGCTTCTCTAGCGCCATCGCCTGACGAATCAGCAGTCACGTGTGCAGACAATCAGTTTACATGTGTATCGGTTATAAATATATTGTTGGACACAGATTTATTTACCAGGCTTATTTAAGGTCAAATAAACCGACTTCTAAAGTGCAGGACGTTTTTTTACTGTATAAATTAAACCACACTTCTGTCTTTGAGTTTTTATGTCCCGTGATGATTTTTAGTGAAAATCTTTGGAATGTGTTAAATGGCACTAGTAGCACATTTATTGGTTATTGAACACATGATTAAATTACACAAAATGATTATGCAACAAATTCGCAAGGTGTGACCCGTATGGAATAATAATGTATTTTAGATTAATGGAATTTGAAAGACCTTTAAACCTAATGATTTAAAACTTTTTGCTTTGTTGCAGACACTTAAGATTTTGATTTTAGGGGGGCTCAGCCCCCAATAAGGGTATGATTAAAAATATAAATTTTACTATTAGAGTAGGGTTGTATACTACTTACCTTATTGCAATCCACTATTCCATTGTATTCCCTGTATTTCATATATGGGAGTAGGAGTACTGACTGAGCCATATATAACACTGTAAAAAAAACTAATACAGTTTTTTAGATGTGACCAGTCACTGGAAAATTTTGAATTGGGAATGTAGATATTTTTTTTATTTTTATTTTTTTACAATAAAGACTTCCTGATTCAGTATTAGGACATTCATGTTTATCCTTTGATGATACCACTGCTTTTTCTTATGAAATGTACGTGGAAATTGGCAGAAAATTAAAACAACATAAGGGTTCAATGACTGCAATGAATCTTGGGAACACAGTGGTATTGTGTGTGTGTGTGTGTGTGTGTGAGGCTGTCTGTTCTATTCTCACCTGACTGTTGCTCATTTGCAGACCTACTCCCGCACGACAAAAAAAATGTTGTATATCCATCTACAATGAAATATAAATTATTATATTTTATTATTATTATTAATTTTTAGCTTTTTAGCCTTTATAATCAACAATACGGTTGGTTATACATCAAGTCAGCCCCTGAAAATTTATTTCATTTCAAATAATTTAACTAACCAGCTAATATTCATTAAGAATATAGACAAAACATGTTTTAATGTAATTGTCTATTGGCAATATGTTTAATCTGTTCTATATTTATTTATATTTATTAAAAATAACATCATTATCAATTTGCCACTTCTATAAATCAATTACTTAAAAAAAAAAAAAATAATCACAGATCCCTTTACTTTTACTCTAATATATGTATCATGATACACTAATGATTAATTATTACTTAATACAAAATTATGTTTAATAATAGAAAACAAAATAACTCCACATGATGTTTCTCTCTCTGTGCCATTTAGTACTTTCAGACAATGATGTGTGTCGTTAATAATTTATTTTGCATGGCTGCATAATGTAATGCCGAAATACACAATAATATGTTTTCAATTTCAAAAAGTAAATTAAAATAAATCATGATCGTTTTCTAAAGTATGTTTTCATGGGTGTTAATCGCTTCATTTTTGTTAGAAGAAAACACATCTGTCACACTGTGATAAAGGCTGAAAGTGAACGCAGCGAAGACGTACTGGTATTGGATGCGAGAACACACACACACACGCACGCACACACACACGCACACACGCACGCACACACACACCTTGTACTCTCTGATGTTCGCTCTGCTCGGCGCCCCTGTGGATTGAAAAACGCGCTGAATCCATGCAGACTCAGATAAGGGGAGGACCCGGAACTTGATGCAGCTTGCCACCGTCTCAAATGAGTTTTTAAAGGGGACTGAAGCTATCACTAATTAATTAATCAAATAATTTTTTGGGGGGGCTGGGCATAAGTTTAGGGGGGCTGAAGCCCCCCTAAAAAGGGCCTAGTGACGCCCCTGTACAACGATGTTGTCATATTGGGCTGAGTAAAAGCAGTGCCCTAAACTAGAAAAATTGAAAGATGAGTATAGAGTAAAATGATTATGCGCGACATAATTCCGTTAATTTTGGATTCTGTATTAGGGAGTGGAAAGCCCCGCGCTCCATCCATTACAAGGATTGCTCCTCCCCTCATCCACATATAGCCAAGCAGAAGGTGTGTCCTCGAGCTTTCTTCACCAGAGGAAACTCTTCTCTGCGGAAAAGCAGTATTGCCGAAGTGAAACCCAACACATTTCAAATGAGGTAAGGAGGTCTTCTTTTCAGTATATTAAGCTTTGTATGAAGTTCTGCTACAGTTTGTAAACTTGTTCTCAGTGCTGAGTTCCACGTTGTAGCTACTAGATTGTTTTATGTGGACATGTTCTTTAGAAAAATGTTGCAGGCTGTTGTCTTACCCCACCACATACTGTGTTTCAACATGTTATCTGCAGGCTGGGTTACTACCAATAACAAAGGTCACAGACTTTAAAGTAGACATATCCTGCTCCCTGACACAGTCTATCATTAGGTGTCTGCTGTCACTTTCAGATCACTGCTCTCACATGAAAGGTAGACAAAACTGCTTTGATCAGAACATGATTAGGTTTGTTAACCAGGCGTTCAATGGTAAATGTAAAGGGTTTGGGGTCTACAAAATGTGTTCTTCAAACCTGATGAATTGTTATTGTTCTGGTCTGTGTTTTGTTTTAACTTGTTACAGTTCCAATAAAATACCTTCTGAAGATAGGAATGGGGAAATTAGTTAATAATTGACCGAAAAATCTTCTAGAAGTTCTAAAAGGAGAACTTTCATGCCACAAACCACAATCACATGATGTTTTAGTCTTACTCATCAGTAGATGTGTACAGTCAAATTAGTTGATTTGACTGTTATATGATTTAACCTGTTACAGAACCTGTTCTTTGAATCATGGCTTTTTAACTCGAGAGGTGTTTTTCTGGCTCTTCACGTGCAGGATGACTGGCAGACTGTTCCTCCTCACTCTCTCTATTCTCTCTGGCCCGCTGAGCTGCTATGGCCTCAAAATTTGTGCCTTCAATGTTAAGAGTTTTGGTGATTCAAAATCAGCTGATGCCAAAATCATGACTTCTATATCACGGGTAAGAGGATTAACATTACAATGATTTTTATTTATATTAATAGTGTATAAAAACATATCTCAAAATGTTCTGTTTTGCAGATTGTATCTCGCTGTGACATATGTTTGCTCCAGGAGGTCAGAGATCAGAAAAATATAGCTGTCCCACGCCTGCTTACTCTACTCAACAAGTAGACAATATGCAAATATTAATAAAACTAATCTGAAATCACTGTAACCCATCAGATTTAGGAGATAAACAAATGTACAGTGCATAAATGCTGTTAATTTTTTCCCCCCTAGATTTAATAATGATTATGACTATGTGGCAAGTGAACGTCTCGGGAGAACACCAACCTATCAGGAGCAATACGTTTTTGTTTATAGGTATGTCTTCAGCACTGCTTTAGGACATGTGCAGTGATTTATATATTATAACTCTGATATGTGAGTTGTAATTTACCTGTTGATATTGGGTATTTAATTGTGATGCTCATTTTAAGTTCTTTAAAGCATTTAATAAAATGACTACATATATTCTTTAGCAAATTACAAAATGAATATCTATTTTATAGCATATATTATTAAATTGTGATGCCTAAATTTACATATTGCACTTAAAATTATTGATTTTAGTTTTTAGTGTTTTATTTCTTTTTTATTTCTGAAAATAATTATTGGCGTATAGTAAAGGCATGGTATATTAATCAAATTGAACATTGCTTTATGAGATGTGATGTATGTCTTACATTACTCTGATTAATACTGATATAATCTTGATCACTATATGGTTTTGGTCATTTCAGATCTTGCAAGACAAGTTCCCTAATTTTTTTTTCTTTCTCACAGAAAAAGCGAAGTGAAGCTGAGAAACCAGTATCAGTATCCAGATACACAAAAAGGGGATGTAGATGCTTTCTCCAGAGAACCCTTTGTGGTACATTTCCAAGCCCCTAAAACAGGTAAAAGTAAACAAGGGAAACTTCAGTCCTGCATTTGTTCCAAGACTCTGATTATGGTCATGTGATCTCATGATATCTCTGTTAACAGTGGCCAAGGAGTTTGTCTTGATCCCACAGCACACCACTCCTTCAAATGCCACCAAAGAGATTGACGAGCTCTATGATGTCTTTGTGGACATTAGAGCACGTTGGAAAATTGAGGTATGATTATGGATTTCCTATTTTATAAAGAGCATATTTTGAGATCAAATAATTAATTTAGCTTTTTTTTATCATCTTTGCAGAATGTGATGTTCCTTGGGGACTTCAATGCAGCTTGTGGTTATGTGGCTAAAAAGAACCGTATGAACATCAGACTCATCTCTGACCCGTCTTTCTTCTGGCTGATTAAGGATGACGTGGACACTACAGTGAAAGAGTCGACTGACTGTGCATATGACCGGTACGATAATAAAAAAATAAAATCAGCAAAATAAAACAATGCTGTTTATGATTTGCATATAGGCTGCATGTGGCCAACCTTTTATTTTAATCCTCAGAATTGTTGTGCACGGCGAGCCGTTTTACAGAACAATTGATTCGTTATCAGCACAGCCGTTCAAATTTACCAAGGAATTCAAACTTACAGAGGCAGAGGTAAACCAAAATTGCCATTTAGTTTTTATTTTGCACATTTTCAAGTCATTTCAACTTCAGGTTGTCTGTTACAGGCTCTAGAAGTGAGCGATCACTACCCCATCGAGGTGGTACTCAAAACTCTGAAGTCAGGGTCCTTCGGACAAAACAGCAAAGCTTTGTGTCTTCTGCCTACAGTGTTTATCCTGAACATCCTACTGCTACTGCAGAGGATCATATGAACACAAACGGACCAGAAGTGGACTATTCATCTCATCTAGATGAAGTGAAGATTTTACTTCGCTGTTATACAGCAGTTATGTACAGTAGTTCATACAGATCCACAGCCGCATCTATATAATGCATTGGGAATAGTGGATGTGAATGAGCATTGTTTAATAGCTTCTATAAAATTGATAATTTAAGGACTTTACTTTTTCATTTATTAATACAAGTAAAACGGGTTTCTGTAGATTGCTTTTAGAGGAAATATTTTATCTTTAATAAACTGAAATTTTCACTGTGGAAACGTTCATGAAATATTTTATTCACACACATAAATGAGGGACAAAGAAAATATACTTCCAACTATAGTGAAAATGATCCACTTATGTGGTTGGTTTTCATTGCTGAAATATCAAAATACATTAATACTAGATATAAAACAATTTAATTACTCCAGAGTATACTCTAAAATGTGTAGAATTAGCAAAGTCATGCTTGAAGCCATGTGAAAAAAAAACAGGAAAGCATCCTGCAGAATGTTATGGTCTGATAAGACTGAAGTTTATCTTTGCCCTCAAGGCAAAATAATGACAACCAAATGTCGAAGAAATGCCACCAGGAGGAACTAAATGCAAGTATGACTGCATGATGCAAAACAAGATCATACAGCCATTTAGTAGAAATTGTTTAAAAACTGATTTTCTTAAGATAAAAGGTTCCATTCTTCCCTTAATGGCAGTTAAGAAACGTAACTATGCCTTTTACTTTACTCTGTTCCCAAATTTGAGTTATTGTACTAAAGTTTTAAAATACAAATTGTAAAAAACACCAAGACTGTAAGTCAAAGAATGGACTTTATTTGTTGTCACTAGAGCCTTGGTTCACACAGATGAATAAGTGCGAGTGCTTAGTTGGCGTGCAGGAACTTCCAGTGGCTGAGAGGTCCACGGCTGGGGATGTACTTCACCCCACAGCCATCAGGGATCACACGCTTCTCTGCCAACATGTTATCAAAGTCACAGGCATTGAACTTTGTGAATCCATACTTCTTGGAGATGTGGATCTATAAAGAACACAGACAGTCAACATACCACTTTCACATAATTATCACATAGACTTATCAATTTCATTTGACATACCTTCTGACGGCCAGGGAACTTGAACTTAGCTCTCCTCAGAGCCTCGATCACATGTTCCTTGTTTGAAGCCTTTGTGCGCACGGACATGATCACCTGTCCAATGTTCACACGGGCCACTGTGCCCTGAGGCTTACCAAAAGCACCACGCATACCAGTCTGGAGCCTGGAGAGGAGGTGAACAAACATTTAAACTTACTAAAAAGTGGTGAAACAAATTATATTAAAAAGATAAGTAATGTTATGTCTCAGTGGTCCCTTCAAGGGCCCAGCACTGCACAGCTGGGCTCATACACAAACCAAAGACTTGCTGTCTGCAGCCTTTGCACACCACACAAGTACAAACAACCTGTCTAGTCGGCTTAATAAGCTGCAGGTAAGAGTCTCAGACAACACACATGCTCACCTATCAGCTCCAGCACAGGATAACATTTTGTTGATACGGATAACATGGAAGGGGTGCAGGCGCACACGGATGTGGAAACCATCTTTACCACAAGTCTTCACCATGTACTTGTTGGCGCAGATACGGGCAGCCTCAAGAGCTAGAAAACAAATTCACATTAATTGGGGAGAAAAAAAACCCCAAAAAAAACGACCATGGATCAGAAGTTGTATGATGTAAAATACTGAAGTATAAATGCACAACAGTATCGTATGAAGACACCTTACCTTCACTGGACAGCTGCTCATATTCATCAGATACCATGTGAGCACACAGGGGGAACTCATCTACCTTGGCCTTCTTCCTGCCCAAGTCGAAGATCCTGATCTTGGGGTCTGGGTTTGGGAGAGGGATGTGCTCGATCAGAGCAATTCTTCAACGGATTCATTAATGGATGATTTTGTGTTATTATCCAAGTATTCAAGGTATATGTGGGAAATCTTGATCAGGGTATTTTAGTTTGTGATTACTCCAAGGATTTAATTTTAAATTCACTATCGAACTTCAATATCAATTTATGAATCATTTTAAAATGACCTCATGTCTTGAGGGTTTAATTTCACAAAGAGCAATAAAATTAAACTGGTTTTAAAATAAAGGAAATCTATTACAGACACACTCAATTTCAATGGCTTTAGTAACGAAGCATTTTAAAATCTGGTACTTTCCCGTTGTCCATAACAATGGGATTTTTATCCACACTTTCAAAGATACTGGATATGCATTTTCTTCCATAACTTACCAGGAACACCTCGACAGAAGCGGGACTTGGGGTAAGGCTTGTTCTTACAGTATCTGTAGCTGCAACAGACGAATGATAATGAGCAAGACTCAAAATCAGTAACACGTTACAGTTAATACAAGCACAAAAACGTGATGTACACGAAGCTGAACACCCCAAATATTACACCGGTTACATTTAGAAAATGTACTCGTCCAACAACTACAATTGCTGCAAATTGTTAAGTCAATAAACAGTAAGTGCTTAACCGGGCGCTAATTTGGGAGTTTCACATTTAACAACAACGGATCTCACATTGTGAAGAATTTTAATGCACTTTATTAGAAGCCAAAATTGTAGACACTCGTGTTCAACACGGAGCACAGGGTGTCTTAGGTACCGTCTCTGCTGAATGAGGCCGGAGTGCTGCACATGGTAGCTGGCCCTGCCTTTTTCACTTCGGCTAGTTTCTAAATCCCCAAATTCAACAACTTACCAACGGGCTGGACGGCGGCCCATGGTTGCGATCTGTAATGTACACAATAACAATGACTTTAAAGATGAAAATGTGTATTCATGAGGGAGTAAATTAAGTATTTTTCGACGAATGTGAAGAGAGCAATGGAGCGCGCTCTTACCACGCACTCACCTAATGGAGGAAAGAAAGAACACAGAATTTCCGCTGCGTCATTACGCACAGAGTAAATCTTCTTCCGGTTACATTTGTGCTACATTTATATTTAATTCAAAACGGATTTCATATTCTAGTTCGCAGAATCAACTGCTATCAATAGGGTAACTCATATGAATAAATCCGTTCAGGCTATCAGACAAATTATCATTTGCAACTTCCTGCGCTCTAATGCGAACTCTTGTAGTTCTGCGCTCCTAATGCTGCTGGTATTTGTAGTCCATTAGAACGATCTTATGCGTTACCATTAGCATCGCTTAACGGCTTTTACTGGCGCACAAGCCCTGTTGAAGATTACATACTGCTTTTCCCCACAAGCTAAATAAAACAAACCTACAAGTGCATATGTTTATCGGTTAGAAAGGAGCTCTTTATTCAGTTGCACTGTGTGCGGATCTAAAAAGGCAAGAAAATGCATTTTCCAAAAAAAAAAAAAAAAGTTTTTCCCCGAGTTGTTCCTTGTGAATAAACTAGTACATGAATATGGCGGTCTTCCAGTACCGTCGTATGCTACTTTTTGTCTGTTTGAAGAAACTTAACTAGTGCTGTATCGTGTAGAAGATAAACTAAGCTGTAAGTTACTTTTCGTGGTTCTTGAACTTTAGACTTTAAAGAGGGGTTAACGTTATAGTCGCGTACAAGCGGTCAAAATCATTTGTTTCTCACTTTAGACAATTCTGGAATAATCTTAATCAAAGCAGCCCATTTTGGAAACACAAGAGGGCGACAAAGACCTTCAAACGAATCCACTGGTTGCTCGACACACTCGAGGGAGCGCTGTTGTTTTGTCCTTCTCCAGCTCGGATGTTGTAACGAAATCCCTCCTGCACACTCTTAATTTTTAGAGAGGAATGACCTCATATCTCTGAACTGTGGATAATGAGGACCAAATGCTCGGGTGGTCATTGGAACCCATGAAAATCAAATGTTTGCTCATATCAGTGTAAAAATGACTCCATATTACAAAAATCCAGTTTCTGCTCTAACATTTTATAGAAATGTTGAACAACAGTTCAGTTGTAGATTACTAAACCAGCCATAATGGAAGAATATCCAAGAGAGAGATTTCATTCAGGTCTTGAAGATATAATCAAAGGAAACATCCACTATCTGAAGCGGAGGCCAAAGCGCTGTAAACAAACTGAAATATTCCTCTTGTGTCGCTCTGTGTTCTTCAAGTAACTGGGGCAAGCAGACATTCTTACCTTAGATGGGGCTTGTGCACAGGTCAAACCAAATCAGATCTACCTCCTCATTTATTTGATCTCAGGACTGATCCAGTGTCAGTCTAGACTGGTCATCTCCCACAGCAACAAAGACTGGAGATACATATGAATTTAGGTCGAAGGCTTTGTCATATATTTTATCACTATTAAAAGAACCAAAATTTGTTATGCTTTAACTGAATCTCACAAACAAGACTGGGAGAGGTTCCACTGAATTCCTTGTGTGCGTTTACTTGATGAATCAGACATCCATTGCAGTTATGTTAGAAACATTCATTTTTTTAAAGCACAGAATCTCAAGACTCACATTTAAAGGTTTGACCATGTAATTTACGTTGCAGAAGAAAACATTACTTGAAGTTTAACACACAGGGCTTGAAATTAACTTACTTTGTAGCACTGGTGCTCCCCACTTTAAAAAGTTAAGAGCACCATGCAGCAAATATTTAGGGGCACTCACACAAAAAGTGTATGCGCATCGCAACTACAAATGATATATTAACGGATTTTATTTTTACATTTTTAACTTTAATGCAGATTTTAGATTGGTTAAAATTAGCTGTCAATCACTCAGTCGCTGCTTTCTGCTAATTACCTCAGATTTCTTTGGTGAACAACCTAAAGTTAAGCTCTTCTTTTGGCAAGGGTTAGGATGGTGTGTGCGGTGTTAAATCTTACCTTCAACTCTGCCAATTGCACGGAACGGGCCGTGTAACAATAACAACTTCATAATCTCGGGAAGAAGGAGGCGGGAACCAGCGGACAATCAAATTACATTTTAATAATCAAAATAAAGACAAAACAGCGTGGCAGCCACGCACAAACATGGGCCTGGTCCTTTATCGTCCTTCACTGTCGTCGCTCCTGTTTTATATCCTTCCATCTCCTCCGTGAGACTCCGGTGGGTCGAGCAGGTGTTGCTCATTTCCAATCACTCCACCGGCCCCGCACCACTCATCACAGGCTGGCAGCTATAGCTAGGAGTGTGGGACATTGACAAAAAATGTATCTCTGTATTCTGGGATTTTATCAATAACAATAACTTGACTTGAGTGTTACTGTGCTGATATCTTGAGTACTACAGTGGACAGCTGACTCCTAAAAATGTTTATATTCTTCATATTCTGTGTGGTGGTCAATTCACAGCAGTGACAGAAATTAATCTTTTCCAGTAAGTTTAAATGTATTTTTATTTACATTTATTAAACTGTGCATTGCCATATGAGTCAAATTCTTATATTTAATCGGTCAATTATAATAAGACATTTGGGCTGTTATCAATCATCAATCAACAAAATTCATCTTTGCAATGCAGAGGAAACAGAAGCTGCTTCCGAAATGGCATTTAGATGCATTTACAACTTGATTAATGCAGGACATGAATGCATTTAACCGGAAGTTACACGTGCATGAATAATATTTTGATATTGTAAACATAAAACGTTGAACACTGATATTTGAAATGTTAAAACCACCAGCAGCTGGCATCATGTGACTGTTAATAAGTGAGTCATTGCGATTGAACCGATTGCGATTGAAAATAGAACCGCTGCGTCTCCAAACAAGTGTTTTGTTCCTCAGTGTTACACGGACCAGCAAATGATTCAATCAGTCTATAAGTAGTAGTTTGCAAAGTTAAACGAATCAACTTTTTAAAACGAATTGGTTGATTCAACTCACTCATTAAGACGGTCACTTGCTGCCACCTACTGGCGGTTGTAGTTTCCTATTTAAATAAAAGTAGCTTATTTTATATTTTTTGCAATTATTTAATATTTCAACATTAAAATGTTATATTTACATTAACATTTACATTTACATATTAACATTTTTTGCACAATCCATCTATGAATTTTGTTGATAGTGATTTAATTTGATTGTTAATAGCCAGCATGTCTTCTTATTCGATTGAATTTATTGATTAAATAAGAACCTGACATAAGAGGACACAGATATGACAATAAATTTTATGATACTTATTATCCAACATCTCTGTTTTATAAAAAAATTTTGGCTAAAAGTTTTTTCAGGGTTTTGAAATCTCAAATGAGAGAACACATCCTGATTATTATATTGTAATGAATTTTTAATATTACATTTAAACTTGGAATATAGCCTAGACATATTGCATATTAATTGTACTGTATATAAACCTCAAAGCATGTTTGTGCATTTTGAGTTACTCCGTAATGACTATTTGGGGGCATTTGTAGTGTGGGTATAGGGCCCAAACATAACCTTAAGCCCAGGGCCCCCGCCGCCCCCCAAGTCCTGCCCTGCACATTTGTAATCATGCTGATTTTTGGAAGAAAAAACTACTATTCTTGTGATATTGATTAACTCTATGAAATGATATAAAGGCCCCATATCTTGAATTTTGTGATGCACTTAATAGACTGAATCATGCAGTGAATCTAATCGACCTTATGTCATGCGTGCACTCTCTGCAGGTGTGTTTTGTTTGGATTTTGCAATGCTTGATAATGTCAAACCGCGCACTGTGAAACAACAATGTGTAGATTCGGTGGCGAACGCTGTTACCTGCAAACTCCGTCCCACAGGCTTTACAGTGAATGCAGTGCATAGAAACATTGTCATAGCGGAGCCACTCGAAGACTTTCAAGCACTTTCTCCGAAAACTGTACGCCTTCTATTTGGCTGGTGGATCAACATTCACCAAATGATCGCTATCACCAGCACCATTATTTGTAACTTTAGGTGGTTCACCAAAGAAATATTTCTCTCTCTCTTCTTTAGTATCTGATGTTCTGATTTTATTCATTGTTTAAACCAAATTTGGTTACAGTTACACAAAACATGACAAAAATGGCTTGATCCAAGAGTAAGAATGTTTTTTTTTTTTTTTTTTTTGCCATTTTAGTTTTCTTCATTTGCATATGGCGTATATATGACAGTAAGTGAGGTTGAAGCGTGGTATGGTGAAGGTCTATAGGGAACTCAGACTTTATACAGGGTCTTGTTTCCTTTTTTATCAAACCACAAACTAGGCGTGGGGCTTTAGTTACCACACCCAAAGTCTTCACACATCAGTGTATATAGTTGCATTGACTCATATAATGCACAGCATCAGTTTATGCTTACAAGTAGAATGAGTTTCCACATGCCATTGGCCTTGTGCAGGTTCTGTGCAGTTTGCATATGCATGCTGTTATGCAACTGTGCTTGTATATCTGTGTGGTGTAAATGCATGTGTGTGCAGTCCAGTGGGGTACATGGTGTAATTTAAATGCGCAAAAAATGTGAGAAGAACAAGAAAATCAAGAAGAGTGTGGATCATGAATCATCAAGTTAAAGAGGAATTAAAAAGTATAAGGCATTAAAAGGGCTGGGTTGGATATTACTCATTACATCCCTTTTTAAAACATCAGATTAACCATTTTAGTGTGGTTTTAAACTGGTGTATTAACCTGGACATGCTGGTGTTTAGCTGGTTTTGCTGATCAGCCAGCTGAAAAGTGGCACTGAAACAAACCAAGTGAGCTTTTCCCCCCCAGAAGGACTCTTAAAATATCATTGTTTGTTTTCATTTGAAGATTTGATTAATTATTTGGCAATCTCTTGGATAATGTTCCATTCAGCTGTGTGGAAAAGTCATAGTCTAATTCCTGCAGGGATTGTTTGGTTAATGTTAAGATCTCCCCAATGGCAGAGTCAGGCAAGTGGTTAGTTATTTAGCGCAATCCCAAAAAGAAAAAATTACTTTTAAAGACATACTATGTCATTTTTTTGATTTTGCTTTTGTTGCTGTCTTGGACTTGGTGGAAATGTCACATTACAAAAAGAGTGTTTATTTAGTGATGCTGTTGTGATTGAATGTATTTAACCTGACAACAGTGGAGTTACTGCGATAAGTCATTTTAAGATGATAGTTTTACCATAATTTACAGTCTAACATAAATCATCAGCCACCCCCATGGGGTGACCCACATCATATAAAATAAAACATTAAATTATTAATATTAATAACATAAATATTAAATAGGCCTATTATATTAAAATTAGGGCTGACAATCAATTACAATTATCAAATTAATTGCAAATTACATTTGGCTGTGAAAATATACCCCAAAGATAATAAGTAGACATTACAAAAAGTATAGCTTTAGAAAGAAAGATTTTTATTAGATTTAACATAAAATTAATTACACATTTATGCTACAACCGCATATCGTAAACTATTGAACATAAAATAGGATATGTTGAGAAACATTTTAGTATTTTTTGTTCATAGGATGAAAGTCATTGGTAAGTAACCAGAACAGAATTAGATTTTTTTTGGTGAACTACTACAAATTTCGATGACTGATTTAATTTAATTTAGTTTAATTTGTGTAATGGTATTTTAAATAAGAAACTAATAGTTGTCAAAGGAATAGTTCACCCAAAAATTAACATTTTGTCATTAATTACTCACTCTCATGTCTTCCAAACCTGTAAGACCTCCATTCATCTTCAGAACACAAATTAAGATATTTTGGCTAAAATCCAAATGCTTTCTGACCCTCTATAGACAGCAGTGTTACTGAAATGTTCCCAGGTCCGGAAAGTAAGTACATCGATAAAATAGTCCATGTGACATCAGTGGTTCAACCGTAATTTTAGAAGTTATGAAAAATACTTTTTGTATGCAAAGAAAACAAAAATAATTACTTTATTCAACAGTTCTTCTTCTCCGCATCACCATCCTCTGCCATTATGGAGCGGACCACGAAGCATGCGCAAGATGCTGCTGACGGAGAACACACATGAGCTGCCTTGTTTACGGAAGAGGCATGGTGGTACTTTTTATAATAGTGGAGTATGGTGACTCGGAGGAGAAGACTTGTTGTATAAAGTTGTTATTTTTGTTTTCATTGTGCAAGAAAAGTATTCTTGTAGCTTTGTAAAATTACGGTTGAACCACTAATATCACATAGACAGTTTTATGTCCTGGTTCTGGGGAAAATTTCAGTTGCATTGCTGTCTATACAGGGTCAGAAAGATCTCGGATTTCATCGTTGTGTAACGACGATGAATGATCGAATGTCTTGCGGGAGTAATACATGACAGAATTTTCATTTTTGGTGAACTACCCCGTTAAGTCATTCATTCTTTTTTTATCAATTCAGAGCTTAAAGGAAAACGCCACCGTTTTCTCATATTCCACTATGTTCTTCCCTCAACTTGACGAGTTGATACGTACCTCTCCCACTCAATCGTTTTCGCGCGCAGCGCCACTATGCTAGCGTTTAGCTTAGCACCATTCATTCCGTAGGATCCAAACAGGGATGTATTCAGAAGCCACCAAACACTTCCATGTTCTCCCCATTTGAAGACATGAGGTTACATGAGTAGTTACACGAGTTACATTCGACTACAGCGATTCACATTTGCATTTATGCTCTTCGGGAGAGAGAAAAAGAAAACCACTCGTGTGATATTTCTCTGGTTGTTCGTGTAATATCGCTTATCTTATGATTTAATTATAAGACACAAAGCCAAATATTAGATTTTTTTATTTTGCCCCAAAATCTTAAATCTATGAGCTACATAACTGCAATTATGAACTACATGATTTATACCGGTCTGGGGCGGGGCATTTTTCATAACTAATTAATAGATTAAAGCGTTAAATTGACATCCTTAGTTAAAATACAATTAAAATTATTAAATATAATAAAATCTATAGGCTGTGTCTGTCTATTTATCTATAGGCTACACACCATTCAATACTTTTTTTCTATTTCCTTAGGAAGAAAAAATAGATTTTGTGATGACGCTAAGAAACTTGATGAGTTGGCATACTGCACCATCACCTTAAACAGGAAGTGAAAATATATCCGTTGCT
Organism: Carassius auratus; assembly: GCF_003368295.1. Taxonomy (NCBI): domain Eukaryota; kingdom Metazoa; phylum Chordata; class Actinopteri; order Cypriniformes; family Cyprinidae; genus Carassius; species Carassius auratus. Next base: position 730,735 of record NW_020523328.1, read on the forward strand.
GTGGGGATGAGCACTAGTTTATAAATAACAAAAGCCAGAAAAGCCCGCAGCTAGGGTATGACACATCATAACTTTCCTGTCTGCTGTTCTGCAGAAATCAGCAAAGGCAGAAGAATTCCCTACATTCCCTGCTCACTCACCATCTGTAGTCTACTGATGTGTGGAGGGCTGCTCAGCTCAAACCTGTGCTGACATGTCAACTACCATAATCATGAGATCATGTGCTGTCATCCCGGGTCACTGAAAAGCACATGTCATAACGGCCCTGTCTTCAGGTTTCATGTTTTTAGTTGGAATGGCAGTGGAAAAATGTATGTTACAATGCTGTGCTTAGAGGAACCAACAAGAAAGGAAGTGAATTGTGGAAAAATGCACAATATATGTTGGGGTTGCTTCAGTTATGAGCACTTTTTCCGACATCATTAAAAATGAAATAAAACACACTTTTCACATTTTTATTAGTTTAACTGATTTGTCCAGCATCACTGTTACATAAGATTTAGACAGAGAGATTATTCTTTTTTTTTTTTTTACATTTGTTTTTACATTAATAAAATGTAAAAAATGTTATCTTAATCTTAAATTGATCAAAAATGAAAACAGACAATAGAAAACCGAAAACAGTTCTGTTGAATTGTAATATTTCACAATGTTCCGTATTTTTGATCAAGTAAATGCAGCCTTGGCGAGGATTTGTATAAATATAATAATTTGATGTTAATTAAAAATCATGTAACAACAGATTCAAAAACAAATTTGCGTGAAAATGTAATAGTTTAAAAGAAAAGCCTGCCCTTGGGATATAAAAGCGAGACAGTGAAACAATATACAAAATATTACATATTTATAGAAAGTATATCCAGATGTATATATGATTTGCAGATGTGTATATGAGTGTGTGTAAATGGGTGTGTAAATGTGTCATTGGTGGTTTATCTTCAGTAAAAGAAAGAATCTAAACACCTAAAAAGACACTGTGCAGTAAGAACAGCCATTGGTCTCCGTTGTAACCTGGTTCTTGGTGTTTGGAATTGTAATTGTGAAATTTAGACAGCTGTGCCAAATGTTACTGCTCATTGCACAATGATTTGACACGTGACAGGCATGTCTCTCCTGTGTTATTTTGCAGTCAGTGCTCCCTTTGTGAAGTAGCTTTACTGTTTAGTGAGAACAATTACGGATGGATTTCCAAACCCTTCTGCTTTGGGATTGGGTGTATAATTCACAGCCCTGAAGGATGAACTGTCTGGATTCTTGTTCAGACAGTTTAATTTGCAGTCTAATTTCTAAATTGCAGTATCCCGCTCTCATACGCTCTCATACACATGAGTAGAGCCTGCTGACGGGGGGGCAGACGGTCTGAGCTCCACATGTGGTGAACCAGATAAACAAACACTGCAAGCACTGCCATCCTCCGCTCAAAAATGACATCATTATTTATCTGCCTCAAACATCTGCTTTGGTTATTCAGTCCAGATGCAGGTATAAAAAGAGTGTCCCTGTTTCATGCAGTTTCAGTGCAGTGTGCTGTAATGTGTGCACATATGTGTTCTATAAAAATAATGAATTACGACATAATTATGATATGCATACAGCCTGTTGTCAGTTATCAATTTCACACTTTTGCACAACAGCGTCCATAATATCTCATAACTTCATCGTAATGTATTTTTCACACACACACACACACACACAAACACACACACACACACACACACACACTTAGTTTAATTTAAATAATTATCATTGCTCATAAAAAAAGAGAATGTGAGAGAATGAGAGATGTGTCATTGATGGCTGTGATCTTCTTGACCTCCTCCACATTCCTCCTCCCAAATAAGGATAAAATTGATGACACACTCTCTCTGACCTTGTCTTGCTTGTTCTTCTTCTCTTTCTCTTTGTCTCACATTTGAGGACATATTCTCAAATGCAGTAGCTGATGCCAGTGCACAAGCTTTAACAAAGATTGTGGCTTTTATTGCGGCCCATGTATTTATGCAGTTGATTTTGTGTAGATGGTGGATCAGATTAGGGGAGCGTGTGTGCATGTGAACCAGCACTGAGAGGATATTTTTGTTATTCCTCTGAGGCACGGGTGTGATTTGAAGAAGCAGTGAAAATGGATGGGGGTCTTGAGGCTAACATTAGCTTTGCAGGGCCTTCAGGGGGGTTCACTGAACCCCTGTCTGAATGTAAAAGAAATCATGAATACCAGAGATGTGGAAATAATTGTAAACTTTCCAACTTAATATTAACTATTCATTTATTTGGTTTAAAATCCAAATAAATGGTTTGATTTTTATTTATTTAATATGTTTAATATTTAATTATTTATTATTATTTTTTATTTAATTATTTATTTATTTTTCAAAAGTATACAGTCATACAGTACTGGAACATTTCATCATTCGTACTCCACTTATCCGTGTTTGCATGTTCTGGATGGACAGTCTGTTTGTGCATTAATGGTGAGGATTTTGTGTTCACAAATGACTCTCCTCATGAATGATTCTTTGAATCATTAATTTAACAAATTTGTTTAAAATAAAGAGATTCATTCAGGTACAAAACAAAGGCTATGTCCCAAATCACATAATCTTTAATTATTTTTTTTTACATAAGTAATTACTTCAAGGCTGCTAAAAATATGTTGGTATGAATGTGTGTAGTATGAATGTAACATGGAAGAATTATATTCACCACTAGCGTCAGATGCATTGCTTCACTGCAGTGGTGGACAGTAACTAAGTAGCTTTACTACTTTACTGTACTTAAGTAAAGTTTTCCAGTATCTGTACTTTACTGGAGTAGTTTTATTTTTAGAAACTTTTACTTTTTACTTGACTACATTCCAAAGCATAAGATCATACTTTTTACTTCACTAGATTTCATAAAACATATCGTTACCCCTTATACAGGTGCTTCTCAATAAATTAGAATGTTGTGGAAAGGTTCATTAATTTCAGTAATTCAGCTCATATTGTGAAACTCGTGTATTAAATAAATTCAGTGCATACAGACTGAAGTCTTTGGTTCTTTTAATTGTGATGATTTTGGCTCACATTTAACAAAAACCCACCAATTCACAATCTCAACAAATTAAAATACTTCATAAGACCAATATACATATATTAAAATAAAAAACATTTTTAGTTTATTGTTAGCCTTCTGGAAAGTATGTTCATTTACTGTACATGTACTCAATACTTGGTAGGGGCTCCTTTTGCTTTAATAACTGCCTCAAATCAGCGTGGCATGGAGGTGATCAGTTTGCGGCACTGTTGAGGTGGTCTGGAAGCCCAGGTTTCCTTGACAGTGGCCTTCAGCTCATCTGCATTTTTTTGTCTTTTGTTTCTCATTTTCCTCTCGACAATACTCCATAGATTCTCTATGGGGTTCAGCTGGTGAGTTTGCTGGCCAGTCAAGCACACCAACACCATGGACATTTAACCAACTTTTGGTGCTTTTGGCAGTGTGGGCAGGTTTCAAATCCTGCTGGAAAATGAAATCAGCATCTTCAAAAAGCTGGTCAGCAGAAGGAAGCATGAAGTGCTCCAACATTCCTTGGTAAACTGGTGCGGTGACTTTGATTTTCGAAAAACACGACGGACCAACACCAGCAGATGACATTGCACCCCAAATCATCACTGTGGAAACTTAACAATGGACTTCAAGAAACTTTTGGACCACTGGGCAACAGTTTAGTTCTTCTTCTCCTTAGCTCAGGTAAGACGCCTCTGACGTTGTTTGTGGTTCAGCAAATTCCTTGACACGTCTGTGTGTGATGGATCTTAATTAATGCCTTGACCCCAGCCTCAGTTCCTTCCTTGTGAAGTTCCATAAGGCTGCAGTTCTCTCGTTTGGTTGTGCATCTTTTTCCTTCCACTCAACTTTCTGTTAACATGCTTGGATACAGCACTCTGTGAAGAGTCAGCTTCTTTGGCAATGCATGTTTGTGGCTTACCCTCCTTGTGAAGGGTGTCAATGATTGTCTTCTGGACAACTGTCAGATCAGTCTTCCCCATGATTGTGTAGCCTAGTGAACCAAACTGAGAGACCATTTAGAAGGCTCAGGAAACCTTTGCAGGTGTTTTGAGTTGATTAGCTGATTAGCATGTCACAATATTCTTATTTGATGAGATTTTGTTAAATGTGAGCCAAAATAATCACAATTAAAAGACAATTGAGTTGAGTTTGAGTTCAAAATACAATTTGAGTTGAATTACTGAAATAAATGAACTTTTATTCCAACATTCTAATTTACTGAGATGTAATATATCACGTGCTCCGGAGTCTGATTCAAGAACGATTTGATTATTTTCAATTAACCTTTTAAATCGGTTCACAAATCGCACCAAATGATTCATTCACGAATTAGCTGTTCTCGAGTCGACAACTTAATGATTCAAATGAACCATTTAGTCTCTAGTGAATTCACAAGTAAGAATGAGATCTTGTGAACTAATGTTGAATTTTAAGATTAATTAACTGAAAATTATATTTAGGTAAAAACATTTGTTTGTGAACAAAATCTGCTGTAAAGGGTGATCTATTTAAGCCCACTGAAATGCTTGAAATCAGACACATCAGCATCAGTGTCTCTTAGGTAAAAAAAAACAAAACATTAAAATAACACAGATTAAATAAAATAACTGATTCACGTTCAAATTCCCCACTGCCGTAACATTAACAGTTTTATTCAAATGCTACGCATGCCCTTTGTGACGTCTGTTTTTATATTGTTTATCAACAGTATAAATGTTTATATAGTTTGGATTAACTAGCAAAGTAGACAGATATGAATGTTTATTCATAACCATACTGAAAATAAGTAAATATTGGTAATGTTAGCTAACTGTCTAGCTAACAAGCTTGCTGGTGATAAGTTGAGCTAACTTTTAGAAATAAAGTCCAAATATTTTTATTCAACCAGATAGATTACATCTGGGGGGGAAAGAAAGCATGTGATGTTCAGAACATGGTAACTACAGTAATTATCAAAGTGGGAAGTGATGTCCTCTGGGGGCATTTGGCCGGGAGTGTTTACACCACAGACAAGGTTTGAGAAGAAACAAAATCAGTATGAAAATATAATTATCTTTTCCTTAAAATGTTCTTCCTAACTTCAGGCCTTATTCTCATGTCATATATAACTGTGATGTTCTGTAAAACAACACATTTTAAAACACAATCACTTATGACTGGTTTTGTGGTCCAGGGTCACAACTCTGTTTTATCTCAGGTACACAGCAGTGTAAGCTTCACAGTGAGCATTACTACATCACTCTCATCGTAGTCCATATCAAAACCCAAAATATATTTTGACTCCATATATTGGTTATTTTGAGAAAATTCTAGACATTTTGAGCAGTAGGGTTATAAAAAAATATGTGCTTATATAAAATTAAATTAAGTAGCCTATATAAAATTGCAAAATAAATCTATCAGTACTTTTTTACTTAAGTACATAAAAAACTAAGTACTTTTGTACTATCACTCGAGTATAATTGAAAAAGGAGTACTTTTCCTTACGTAATATATTATTATACGTTTCTGTACTTTTACTCAAGTACTTGATTTGTGTACTTCTTCCACCACTGCTTCGCTGCCATTAAACACTCTTCTCCCGTTGCCTCATGGTATAGTATAGTATCTATTGTATGCACACCCCAGAATTATCTCGGTAGTTATTGCCTACACTATTTTCCTTATTTTGGAACCACCATTGTTGTTGACAAAGCACAAATAGACAGATTTATTGGCAATTTGATCCAACTTAATGTTTCATAAACCCTTGTACAGAAGAAATGTTATACTCACAATAATGCTGTTGGTCTGAATATTATCATGAGTGATTTGAACATAGATATCACTTGGTATTGACTCATAAATAGGCACTGCAATAGTCAAATGATAGCCAAATATGTTTATTTCCAAACAAATAAATAAAGAAAAAAAGAAAAATTGTAAATCTGTCAGGCCACTTGTAATATCCTCTGTGGTTTTAAATTAATATTTAACATATTTGTGTGTTCACCGTTCTCTGATGTTGGTTAATGGTCACATGCAGGTGGACAAATAAAATATTTAATCTTTTTTTAATAAGTGTTTTATTTATTTCTATTTTTTCCCCCTTTTTTTTTCATGTATGTTTTAGATTATTATTTAATTACAATACCAGTTTGGCAAACTCTGTTTTAGACCATTAGTGAGTTTTATTCTCTGGTTCGCCACATAAGGTTTGCTGATGTCAGTATCAAATATCAAACATTTTCAAGCCAATTTCAAGAAAGAATTCATTTCCACCAGCCGTAACATATCACTATGCATTGTAAGCATCCATGGTAGGTCCAGAAGTAAACCTTTTACTATTGAGTAGCTATGACAGTGTACGAAACCAGATTCCTCATCTGTTCAGCAAACATGAGATCTCCTTCCTAACTGCAGCTCTGAAGGCCCAGCGAGCTTCACTCTGCAGGGGATCATCACTCTTTATTTTACTGCAAACAAGTGATGTAACCTACAGTCGGCTCGTCCACCAAACACGAATAAAATTACAGCTACCGCTCATAATGTTTATACAGTCTTTACACGGCACATGATTTTAGGGTTGTTTAAGGCGTGGCTGAAATAATCTTTGCACAGAGGCTTTCATGATGGAGGGTTGTTTAGTTCTCTGTGAGAGCAGATCTCTCTCTCGCTCTCTCGCTCTCTCTCGCTTTCCTTGTCTCTCTCACCTCCACAAACACAGCTTACCATATATGGCTGTGTTTGTGGAGAGCAAAAGGGTAAGTGCGTGTCTCTGCATTCAGTTGTACAACTTTGCACAATCATGATTGTTTGAGTGGGTTTGTGGGTACAGGTCGTCATTCAAACGACTTTTGAATGAGAAAGAGCAAGAACAAATTTGTGGGAAGTATTGAGTAAAAGCTGGTGAGAGATACTTTGGATGCGATTCAGAGTTTACTTAGTAGGCTTACCTTTTAAAGACATCATGAATCATGTCAGCCAGTGATGAAATGAATGTAACACACTCATGAAGACTTGTTTTTACAGTCTCTAGTTATCTGAATATGAAGTAATGTTTACTGCCAGCACATTGTTTTATACGAGCATGTTGACGAATATGTATATGAAATGCGCTGGAAGGCAGAGTGTGAGGTAATGTGTGATTTGTCAAGCTTGCTTGTCTATGCCTGCATCTCACAGTGTTCTTAATATGGTCAGACTTCCCAGTTGGAACGAATCAGAGTAAGAGAGAAAAGAACGAGAGAACATAAGGAAGAAAAGTGGGAGTCTCAGACATCACGACCGCCGCTCTGAAGGTCATTGTGTCACGCTGACCCTTGTGCAGTCAAATCTTCTGAGCATGTCTCAGCATCTTCCTTGAAGGCAATGCAAACAGACAGCTGTAAGCTAGGAATGAATGATCACGTGCAGATGATGTTCACTGACTATCATTATCTCGATCCCTCAAGACATTAATGTCTGTTTTCACTTCATTCTAGAGAATAAACTGGGCCTCATTTTGCACACTACAAAGATTTCGCACATCTCAGGGGTAAATATTCACTGGGAGTTTGTTTACCTTTCCTTCTTCCCACAACATTTTTGGATGAATGTAAGCAGACTGAATTAGTGACACACCGAAATGAACTTCTTGGGTGAAGCCAAAGCCCTTTAATTATGGTTTCTATTAATGTTATGTTATTTAACAATTAAATGATTACAATCAAACTTCCTCCAATTTATGAAAACATTATGATATCTTAAAAAAAGTCAAATATTTAGTACATTAATATAGTAAATTAAGGCAGTGTCTGACTCCACCTTTCATTGCTCAAGTCTTTTTACATGACTATTTTACATGAGTACAAATAACATACTCAAATCTAACATGATGCTTTTTGTTGATTTGTTGCTATAATGCAAACAGTATCTACCCCTATTTACACTCATCTAACTGTAGTTATGTAATTGTGTTGATCAGAGTAATATTGACTTTAAACAAACTCAAACACAATTAGGAAAAGCAAACTTTTATAATCATGTTTGACCACAATGTGTTAATATCTTTGATGAGATTGTTGCAGTCATGCACAAATTCTCCATGCAGATCTCATCAAAATGGAAAATGTGGGCTCTTTCTGGCAAGATATTATCATATGTATAAATAAACCTGTATATGCATGCTGCTTTCTCCATATCAGAATTTTCATATCAGAGTTATCTGATCTATTGAATTGACAGTGTTCATATTTACAATGTTCTCTTTCAGTGGGCACAGTTTTGGCACTTCCATCATCAGCTGATTCTGTTCTCCATGCAGCATTAAATGGAAGCCGATCTCATTCCAATCGCGTTGCAAGGATAGACAGAGACAAGAGTAGGCATGCATTACAGTGCCCAATCTAACAAGACTAGATTCTATGTTTCTAAAATATCCTTACACTTTGTAGGTCACAAAGTAAAACTGCTATAGTTGATGTTAAAACAGGCTAAAGTTTAGTCTGTCTGTGATTGTATGAGTCTGATATTTGTGAGACCTGGATAATCTGATTGTACCTTGACTTTGTCCAGCATGCACACTATTCCAAAGTTTGGGGTCATGTGTTTTTTTAATAATAAATTAATGACAAAATACATTAATTCTATTGAGCAAGGTTGCATTAAATTGATCAAAAATGGCATTTGTAATGTTTTAAAAGATTTCAATTATTAGAATGAATTTTGAAGGATCATGGGACCTTGATGACTGGAGTAATGGCTGCTGAAATTTCAGCTTGGCACCACAGAAATACATTTTAACACATTTAAATAGAAAACATTTATTTTAAATTGTAATAATGAATAAATGAAGTCTTCGTGAGAATAATGGACTAGAAATTACACAGAAAGTTATGTTTAATGTTCTTTTAATATAATGTGTTGTGTCATTTATACTTGGGCGGACTAATGAAGACTGAAGTTCAGCTACTCAAAATCAGAAATTTACTTTTTGAGAAGTGTAAGCAATAGGTGGTTGGAGGGAATGACTGGGATGTAACAGAATGGCTCCTTCTTGCCAAAAACAGGACCAGGAATGAGTTAATCGACCAATTCTCTGATGTATTTCTTTTTTAGAAACCCCAGGGAAGGACAATGTGCTCCAAACTCCACATCTGCTCCCCTACCAGAGTCACCATCAGGCAGTAGTTATGCAGAGTTACAGACTTGAGGAGGTATAAAAGAGTATAAAAGAGATGATCATTCAGGAGAATTATCAAGATGCTACAAGCGTTACTATATTGTCATGCTACCATGATGACACCTCTTGTTTTTAATGAGGTGTGGTGGAATGAGACGGACATGATGGGTGTAGCATCAGTGATTAAACAGGAAGCTTTATTTACTGGATCAGTTGTATCACATTGCTCACTGGTCACGGATGGTGACAATCAGAGATATAAACGCTGATAAATATAGTTTTTCCTTGGCCATGCACTGTAATGTTCTGGGATTTCTCTCTCTGTGTGTGTGTGGGTGTGGGTGTGTGTATTTGAACTGCCTGTGAGATCAAAGTGATCAACCAGATTGGTTGTGAGTCAAACAGAAGGCCGTTCTGTTTTCTGTGATGTGCAGTGAAGAATAAAGCCACAGTATAAAGCGCTGGAGCTGATGACACCCATTACACACTTCTAGAGAGTTTGACTCTGACTCACTAGGCTGTAATATCCTCTCAAACAGTAACAGATGGCACAGACTCTTTCACTGCCTTCAGACCTGTTTGTAGGTGATTGCTGGTGTCTATACCGTGTGTCTTAAACACATAAGTGTAGTGTTGTATGTAAGGTGACTTTCCCCACGCCAATAAACCCCAGCTTGATGCAGATGTGTTTTTCTCTTGACTTTAGCACTAAAAAGACAATAAAGAATGACTGCTACACAACACTGAACCTGTAATGCTGAAAACCTTGAGATGGAGACATCCTCTTATCTTTAACTTGTGAAGACAACACAACGTAAGAATAAACAGTAAAAAAAAGTCTAAATGAAATGAAATGTTTTATATATATATATATATATATATATATACAGACATGTGACTCAGATTATTTTATTTTTCATGCAGTGTGAAGAGCACAAACCACGTGGAGTCTGATCTTTTTGATTCTGATTTGGGCCACTTCCAAACGTGGTCCTAAATTTAAAACAGGTCAGAAGTTTTACAGTACGGCATCAGTCTGAATTTATGTCATTCTATATCAACGTTCGTCGTGTTTTTGCACTGACGGGAGTCACTCCAGAGATTTTAGATACCGGTAGATCTTTGATCACGCTGTGAATGTGATATACAGTTGGAGCGGTAGTCGGTGGAAAGGCAGTGAGGTGTTAATCTCTTAAGTATAAAAGTTACAGCTCTATACGCACTAAACTTTTAAAAACTTTGCTCTCTCTTCATCTTCATTCACTTTATCACCTGCTCACAAATCTGCTGGCTTCCATGCCACAACATCTTAAAAATGAACATGTAAACACTTACATCAGTGGCCCCCGTGTCTACTTCTGTATGACAGTCATGGCATCTCATCATTGTTCTTTTGCACATGCATGATCGGTTTTAATGCTTGCTGGTTTAATGTAGCCTACATTTGACCTCTGTAGATCAGAATGTCTCTGTTTGTGAAAAGCAATCTTGATAGTCTATTAGAAGAATCTAAATGTTATTGTTTTCTGCCTTCATTTTGCATGATGGTGAATCAGAGCTTAGCTATCGTCCTTGTTTTTCAGCTAATACAGTTCACAACAGGACTCATATCCATCCTTCCACAGCCACACGTTCCTGTGGAAAACATGCCATATCTGTCACTACAGCTTCCTGTGTTAAAGAATTACACCCAGAAACGGATGGGTCACAACAGGCCCCTCTCTCTCAATCTTTCTGTTCGTCTTTTTCTATTGATCAAAGAACACATACTTTCTTTATTAACTTGGCCAATTCTTGATAAACATTATTGCCTTGTTAAACTTGCTGCTGTTTTGTTGCCATACTTCATAAAACACAATTAGGCAAATGTTCAGTAAATTTAAACTGTTCAAAATGTTGCTCTGGGCTCTATCTAACATGCAAAAGTGATGTCTAATGCTTAAGGTGCAAGACTCACTTTGATTAATTAAAAAACTAAATGTTTTTGTGCCTCATTCTTTCTGTTTAAACTTATCTTTGAGGATAAATTGGCTCCTTTTTCTAAACCAATAAAACAAAAACAGAATGTAGACAAAGAATTCTTGGGATTACAATGGGAAAATGTAAGAGCTTCAAACAGTTTTCTCTCCCTACGTCATTTCTCTTTTTTTCTTTGCTCCTCCTTGATCTCTTTGCCTGCCACTGTACTAATTCGGTGTTTGCTGTCAATAAAATGAGCAGAATATTTTATTATCCCATTTATAGGCTCAATTTCTAGCAATGACAAAATTGTTCCTGGTCTTCACAGTATGAATGAGATTACCACTGCCACTTATCACTGCATTTAATCTCATATTTAGAGAGTTAGGACTCTAGTAACTAAACATCTTCAAACTAGTTCTAGTTGAAAAAAAAAACCTGGGATGCTTTGTTAGTCTGAATCACCTAATATATGGAAAATGTCCATGGGAAATGACTATTCCCACTAAGATTCCTGGCTTTGTTGATGCCTTTTCTTTCATTTTCCTTATTTTCATTTACTCTCTACTGATATCTTTCTGCATTTCTATTATTGCCAGAAGATCTTTGCCTGTCTTATCTTGATCTAGGTTGACTTGATCACACTCTAGGGAATGGGGGCAAGAAAAAACACTGACAAATTTAGAGATTTCTTCCAACACCTATATACACGTGCATCTCAATAATTTAGAATGTCGTGAATTTATAACATATTCATTTATTTCAGTAATTCAACTAAGATTGTGAAACTTGTGTTTTAAATTAATTATATGCACACAGACTGAAGTAGTTTAAGTGTTTGGTTCTTTTATTTGTGATGATTTTGACTCATTTGACATATAACCAAAACCCACCAATTCACTATCTCAACAAATCAGAATATGGTGACATGCCAATCAGCTAATCAACTTAAAACATCTGCAAAGGTTTCCTGAGCCTACAAAATTGTCTCTCAGTTTGGTTCACTATGCTACACAGTCATGGGGAAGACTGATCTAACAGTTGTCCAGAAGACAATCATTGACACCCTTCACAAGGAGGGTAAGCCACAAACATTCATTGCCAAAGAAGCTGGCTGTTCACAGAGTGCTGTATCCAAGCATGTTAACAGAAAGTTGAGTTGAAGGAAAAAGTGTAAAAGAAAAAGATCCACAACCAACCGAGAGAACCACAGCCGTATGAGGATTGTCAAGTGAAATCGATTCAAGAGTTTGAGTGGACTTCACAAGGAATGGACTGAGGCTGGGGTCAATACATCAAGAGCCCCCCACACACAAACATGTCAAGAGATTTGCTGAACCACAGACAACATCAGAGGCGTCTTATTTGGGCTAAGGAGAAGAAGAACTGGACTGTTGCCCAGTGGTCCAAAGTTTTGTATTTCATTTGGAAACCAAAGTCCTAGAGTTTGGAGGAAGGGTGAAGAAGCTCATAGCCCAAATTGCTTGAAGACCAGTGTTAAGTTTCCAAAGTCACTGCACCAGTTTACCAAGAAATTTTGGAGCACTTCATGCTTCCTTCTGCTGATCAGCATTTTGAAGATGTTGATTTAATTTTCCTGCCCACACTGCTAAAAGCACCAAAAGTTGGTTAAATGTCCATGGTGTTGGTGTGCTTGACTGGCCAGCAAACTCACCAGACCTGAACCCCATAGAGAATCTATGGATTATTCGCAAGAGGAATATGAGAAAAAAGAGACCAAAAAAATGCAGATGAGCTGAAGACCACTGTCAAAGGAACCTGGGCTTCCAGACCACCTCAGCAGTGCTACAAACAGATCACCTCCATGCCACGTTGATTTGAGGCAGTAATTAAAGCAAAAGGAGCCCCTACCAAGTATTGAGTACATGTACAGTAGATGAACATACTTTCCAGAAGGCTAACAATAAACTAAAAATGTTTTATATATATATATGTATATTGGTCTTATGACGTATTCTTATTTGTTGAGATAGTGGTGGGTTTTTGTTAAATGTGAGCTAAAATCATCAAAATTAAAAGAATCAAAGACTTTAACTACTTCAGTCTGTGTATTGAATTTATTTAATACACGATTTTCAAAATCTGAGTTGAATTACTAAAATACCATTCTGAATATTTCATTTTCTCCATCATCATGCAGCTCATTGTCACAAAATATGATGAATAATACACCTTCAGCAGCAAAAAATAGTTTTCCTCTCATGGTTGACCTACCTGGCTTAGGTTTGACTCAAGTGCTATCCACAAGCTTTACCCACAGTACATTTCTCAGTGCCAAAGGGGCGTAAATGCAGTTAGCTTTTTTTGGAACCAAAAACTACTGGCGAAAAACTACTGGCGAAGTATATTCAGAGTTAAGTCTTTTGGTTTCTAATGATTAACTCCAAAATTAAGAATTCAGTTGTGTCCTTCTGGTAGTTAAAGAGCTCATCAAGAGCTTTCATTTAATATATCTCCATTTCACCCAAAATGTCACTTATGCCCTTCTTGTCCTCACCACCCTATTTTTATCTGTATTATTTAATACCTGTATTATTTTGCTTGATTGTGCCAGTAGGAAATATCAGTTTAGTTTACATTTTGCCATGAATGTGTTTCTGTATACAAGGTATAGGAGGGAAGAGAACAAAATGCCAGCGTCAAATCCCATATGGCACAAATGATACCAGTTTTCAGACTGCTGGATTTAGTTAAAGGTGTGGTGGGGGCAATATGATGTCACCCCACCCCAAGGTTCTTAGATAAATTAAGCAGTTATAGCTGGTCCCTTCTCTTTCCCTCTAAGGAATGAAGTACTGGGAATGTTTGCAGTTAAAGACAGTTACCCAAGGGAGACTGCCTGTCTGCGCCAGGTTTTATTAGTACCAAGAGGGTTACAGAGTCACATAGACAGGCCCATGCTGGGCCATTAAAAGATCCAGCTAAAATAAAGTAATGTATTAAACAGTTACAAAGTCATAGTCTTGCCTCTATTCAGCAGCCAATCAATTTTTATGCAAACTAGAAATTTGTCCAAAAAGTATGTGAAATAATATCCAGACTGCATTTCAAAATATTTGGCCTCTATAAAATAGTGAGAACATCTCAGACACAATGGCGATGACCGTAACTTGACCCCTAAACTAAAAAGGTACACAATGAAAAAAATCTAAATGGGCTGATTTATGAGTTTGGACCAGATTTTTTTTGTACCCTGTGCAGTATAAAGGATAAAATCCAATGTGTCTTGAGGGAAAAGCGTGTTTTGTGCCTTGTGTGTAATGTGACCTGTGTTTTAGTCAAGATGATGTTGTTCACTTTTAGACAATGGAAGTTCAAAATGAAATGAAATGCTTATTACCTCAAGAACTTGCAACATAACTCGAAGCTCTCTGCTGAGCAGCAGCAGCAGCAACAGTGTTCATGCATCAGGCAGATGGAGCAGATGCAGGCGCTCTGAACAGGGTGACATCATACCTTCACAATCTGAAGGCGCGGCCGCCGGTATCACGTCAGCTCGAGACGCGCTCGCGCGAACAGAAGAGTAGCCCCCCTCTTTGATACTTTACCAATTAAGGTTCTCGCATTAAGTCCAGAGAGGACACAAGGAGGCAGAAACGACTAAGGGGTGTCACTAGTGTTTTCTCTCGAGTTCAGCGAGCAAGCTTTTCCTCCAGGGACACTCGTCGGCTCCGGGAGGGTCGTACAGTGAGATTTCTGCACTGTGCTCCACTCAAGTTCACTCTCCGCTGCCTGTGCCACACGCAGACTCTGAAGGGATACAGGAACAAGGGTAACTTCAAGACAATCATCAAAATGTAAGTTATAAAACCTCTATTCACTGCTGCGAGGCATGTTTTGTCTTGCATTAAGAGCTTTTGAGCCTGGGTGGGCAGCTTACTTTTATTCCGTTTCTGCGTCAAACCTAAGTTAGTTTAGGGTTAAAAATCATTGACGCAGACGTTCACCGCTAAACGTCTTGTATTTTGCGTAAATGTTTCTTCAAGCGGGATGGGTGAAGGGCGTGCAGCGTAGCGTGCGTAATTGTGCTGAATGACTGGATATAATATTGTTGCGTACTTAAAAGTGCCCTGCATGATTAATGACATGTGAGGCGTACCGATACAGTATTGCACAAATAAGGAGACTGGATAAAAAGAATGAATCTAACGATAATTAAAAAAAAAAAACTTTCTATTAAAGGCTGTGTAGGGTCTGTAAAAGCAAATCTAAACATTAATATTTATTTCATATTAATATTGCATATCATTTACACAAAGTGTATAAATCCGATGCTCTTGAGGTTTTGGCGCATCCCTGTAATCTAATTAAGTCCTCCTCACCAAATAAGGGAAAATATGGAAAGGTCCGCGCGCCCTTCATCCTTTGAAGTAAGAGTTGCGCGCCCCCACATGCTCGCGGAAAATCTTGCACGAAACATCGCGACCTCACCTGGATGCCAGTCGAGAGACAGTAGGGCTCGTACAAAAACATAAGGTTTTACAGTAAAAACACGCATTTTATTCCTTTATGGGAGAGCAGGGCTAGTTGTCACAAGAGCTATGGATCAGTAACTATAATGTCAAGTCAAAAGTCCAATTACACAAATGTGTGTTTTCTCCAGAAGTCGTTTTGTATGTTGGTTTTAAAGTCATATAGCTCAAAACCGTCTTAAATTGGGGTTATTTCGGTGAATTACATCTTCCAAAATAAAATTACAGGAACATTTGTTTTTGTTATAGCTGTTGGTTAAATAAGTGAGGACAATAAAACCACAATGGCATACATTCAGACGAGTCAACTATGAATAAAAGCATATTTCATTTGAAAGGTTGGATTGTGTTTATAAAAACAGACTTTTTTTTTTATAAATGTGAAGGTGGGGCAACTTCTCACCTTTTATTTATATTTAGCAGGATCCAATGTGACATCTAACCCCATGTGACCCTGCTTTTAGACAGCCCACTTGCAATGAACTGTATCTTTTTTTCCCCGAGCAACATTGGTCAGAATGTTCAGAAGATTTTTGTATCCAATGTTTGAAGGTATATGTTTAAATTCACTCTCAAACATAAACCTGCCCCGAGGAACATTCACTGCAGTACAAAAATGTGACAACTAGCCCCTGTCACCTGGAGTGCTATAATTATTTGCGTTTAAAATAATATAAAACACAACTTAGCTTTTCATATTTTTCTGTTTGGTTTCCATGTGCACAGAAGAAATAACAAAGCCACATCCTGTTGATGAAAGAGTAAAACACCTTTACAAAAATACCCATAATGCCATTCTCCCCCTCAGTGTGTAATCTGTGTTTTTCACTGGTGCAGGCGAGATGCACATCAGTCGCTGCGGCTGAGCCAGTATGTGGGCTAACCACACTTTTCAGGATGACTGAATCATGACATAGCGTGCCATCTCCACTTCACTTTTTTGACAATCTGTCCTCAAATGAACCTAACATTATAATGATTATACTAAAGACAAATTGATTTACATTTACATTTATCTTAGTTGAACTCACTACACTGATAGCATGTTTTTACGATGTCAAGGTAATGAAAGTACATTTTTTTTGGGGTGGTCCTGTAAAAATACACTGGAAACCCCATCCTGCCTGGCCAATGGTTTTCAAATATGTAGCTTGTTTGAATGTTATATATCAAATTTAAAAAAGAGAACCTGCTGATTCCACATCTTTTATTTAGCATCTATGATTGAATATATTAAAATATAAACTGTAAGCGTTGTACAATATGTGGATTGTGTTAGGTAGAAGGAACATAAAATCAGACTGTCATACTTCATATTTCCTGCAGGTGACGCCAGACTACAGTTTGGCTGCAGCAGTGGCGTGTTCTGAACGCCAGACTTGTTTTGTTCATCCTTTGTTTCTGAGCAACTGGCCTATTTACAGTTAGACTGCATTGTGGACATTTTAATATTACATGGGGTCTCAGAACAATAGGTCATTGGTGATGTTGTTAACTGGAAATCAAACCAAAGAGATATAAATATGAATACCTAGTTATGAATGAAGTTCATGATCTTGAGCCTGACATGAAGTCACCTTATTGGTTAAGTTGTGAGACCGCAATGAAGGCTTGAAGACAAGTCTGAGCCTTTCTTCTTCTAATCTTATGCTCTGCTAGAAATATCAAGATTTCCCTGAGCATATGAAGAGGCAAAGAATGAGAGCAAGGGTATAACACATTATGTGGTTATGTAGATGATGGGGGCTGGGAATTGGAGGGGGGTCAGGGGGGCACCGGTGGCTCATTACATGAAGGGCATTCCACAGATTCCCACGGAGTGACAAATGCTCAAAAAAGCTCTGAAGGGAAACATTCTTTTTGGACTGCGTCCTCACACAATGTTTTGGCTCATTTGCCTTATTTAGACAAATGTGGGATTAATGCAGTTCTAAACTGCCCTGTTTTGTGATTTTCTCCTACAAAATGGGTACCAGGAAGATGGAGATCCTGCCAAGATTTTTATTTGCACACCTTGGGTATTCAGACACCTCTTTAGACATATTTTCAACTTTCTTACTCATCTACTGTGAATTTTCACTCAGTTTATTTAGACACTTTATCCAAATTCAGTTCATAATTTGATAATTGGTGGCATTATACTTCAACACACGAATATGGAAAAGTAGAACATTTGATTAGATTTAGTCTAGACAACACACTTTATGTGTTGTTAAATGCATAAAGTGAAACTATTTTAATATCAAATTAAAAATCGCTTTCTCACGTCAGAGGAGGTATACTTCGAAATATTGCTTTTGAACGATATTTTAAGAATTTTTTTCAGTAGGTAACACGTTTCAAACGCAGCAGAAGTTAATGCACACTTGACATTGCGTAATATCCCGTGAATGCTGTATCATGAGCTGTTTTCAGACCAGCTACCAAAACGACTAAAGTAATGAAACACAATGGCATACTTTCATTCAGCAACTTCTTAAAAGCTGAATATGTTTTCTAGAATGTATGTTTGAAAATGTCCACGTACTTCAGACATGTGTCGATGAGAAACGCAAATGTAATTAAACGCATGTGTATTCAAGCCTGATTTTAGTCAATTCTTTGTTTTCCCTTCTAGTCACATAACTTTGGAAAGAAGAGCACTCAAATTGTACAATTCCACAAGACTCCACCCAAAAAAGCGAGACAGCGAATTAGTGCAGGAGACCAGAGTCGATAAAAATGAGTCAACACACACGCCCCCACCAGTCGAGCGCCGCCGCCGCCGCTCCCCTATCCAACGCTTCTCTCTCCCCGGACAAGGACGCAGACATGCCCGCCACAGAGAAAGATCTCGCCGAGGACGCGCCATGGAAGAAGATCCAGCAAAACACATTCACGCGTTGGTGCAACGAGCACCTGAAATGTGTCAATAAGCGCATAGCGAACCTGCAGACGGACCTGAGCGATGGGCTCCGGCTGATCGCGCTTCTGGAGGTGCTCAGCCAGAAGAAGATGTTCCGCAAGTACAACCAGCGCCCCACGTTCAGACAGATGCAGCTGGAGAACGTCTCTGTGGCTCTGGAGTTCCTCGACAAGGAAAACATCAAGCTGGTGTCTATAGGTATGTTCTGATTTCAGTCGACCATTGCACTTTATTTCATATAGTATATAAACTATAAAACAGAACTTGTGGTTTCCAACATCACCCGGCATTTGGCCAACAAACAGGGCAATACATTTGAGGCAGGCCACAAAATAACGGGAAAGAAAGCTGGGAATCAAGGCCTGTGTGGCCACGGATTGTTTTGTGCACAACTTTATGAATGTTTCACTTGTTGCACGTGCTTTTTTTTTTTTTTTTTACTTTTTGTAACTTGTTGCTCACGCAGAGGGTTTTGAAATTAAGATTGCTTTAATCGCGTTTGCAGTTGAGAATCTGACAAAGAAGTGAGGAACCACAGTCGCTCCATTCAACCGTTTTAAGTCCAGCCCCGAATGTCGTAAAGCAGCAGCAGACATCGTGGCGAATAGTTTAGGGTGGTTTAACCTTAGTTTGTGTGTTGGTTTAGTCCAAACTCGGCAAATGCACCAAAACTTTTTTCTGCATTGATGCAGTAGAAGTGTGGGGAAAAACTTCCCTCTTAATAGGAGTGCTCCCTTCCTACGCTAGAGACCCCAGAGAATTCAGTAATTTTTTATTTATTATTATTATCGGTGTCAAATGTTTATTATAGTTCAACTTCTCACTCGGCTATCAGTGAACCTGGCGTTCACCGGTGGCACAAAGAAGAATGATCGATCGATCCGAGAGGACACGCCTCTCTCATGAGGAGCACAGCTGTCTTCATTAAAATTGAATGTGGTTGTTTTGGGTGTCAACGGTTTAACGGAGGGATTGGAACATAAAGTTGCACAACATGGCTTGTGTTGATGTCGAGACCGGGTTCCTTCATTCAGTGCTGGTTGTGATTGATTGATTAACACTGTGACACGCCCTCCAGTTTATGTCATTTCAGGAACATGGGTGAATCTGTACTGGATCATAGGTTCATTGAATGCGTGCATCTAACTGAAGTTCATTCAGACAAGATTGCATTAAGCATTTCTCCTTTATTACATCACAAATTGCTCAGTGTAATAAGAGAAGCTGGGCTATTGTAATGTAAAATTGGCATGAATTTAAAAATGTCCATTTGTTTCTTTATTGACTGCACTCAAGTATTGGAAGTTTTATGCAAACCTGTGGTTTTCTTGTTCTCCTGCTTGATTTAAGAGAATCATGTCTATGTACTATCTGTGAAGTAACATGATCGGTTTCACAAATTTGCATCTTTGATTCATGTCCTAGAAATAGTGCAGTGTCTTTAGTTCTTCATTTTTCAGAAATTCTATATTTTAGGTTTTTCAAAAACCTGAACCTTTTTTTTTGTTGGTAACTTTCAAGTTTAAACTAGCTTTTGAATTGCTCAATTTTCTGTCCTGATGGATCATTCTGTCTTGTTGTTTTAGTGTAATTTGTTCTCTTCCAGAAGCCCATGTTTTCATCAGTAGTTCCACAACCCAATGGCTGTAGGGTTTTGCTCTTAATTGGAGCATTTCCCAACAGCGCCCAGAGGGCATAAATAAACATCCTCTTAGATTGCACAATCAAGGATTATTCAGCAATTGCTGAATATTTGTACTTAAACACCTTCATCCCTTCCTGTTAATATTAGCAAACCGTTTTGCTGGACTGAGTTCCTCACCCACAGATGGTGTAATTGTATTTTATGATTGCATCTTACAGCCACTGAAGCATTTTTCACCATGTGAGTTATTTGCATCCTTTAGGAATTCAGTATGCTCATTAGTTGGGCGATGTGTTTTTCTAGTTTTTTTGTAACTTGGAACTGTTTGGTTCTTTGACTGTTCTTTCTTTGCAATAAGAACATTGCAAAGTGAGAGTACAGCGAATTACTGAGCAAGCATAAAGGTGGTATGCGTGTACCCCTGTCATGACAGGCCTCATATTTTACCTGTCTATACGAATATAGTGCTGCCTTCCAAAGCCTGAAAGAGCATGACAGGCCTTTATCTCCGTCTTCATCTGGGTGGGGCTCATAAAAGCGCTTTCAAGTGTGGAGCCTAGAGACACGCTAATCTGTTTCTCCATCTAGCGTGTTCGTACTTAAATGTGATGTAACATGATCTTGATCTGAATAGCCTTTCTAACCATATTTACGACACTTAAGAACATTTGATGCTGTTCGACAAAGTTGCTCAATATCTTGTCTCAGTTGAGGTGATTTTTAAATGCAATAATTCCAAACCATGAATCTTTAAACTTGTCAAAATGAGTTGCAAGTAAAGACTTGATTCTGTTGTGTAGGTGAAGTGTATGCCTAGGGGTGCAGAATAGAGAAACTTTATGCAATGTTCCAGAGCCTCTGAAATGCAGTAAACCCGACGATTCCTTTTTATAATGGTTTCGTTCTGACCACTTGAGGTTATTGTAGAGTTTAAGTCTTTCCTTGGTCATCATGTTTAGTTGTTAATTCTCGCTATAACACCGACTTGGCTTTTCAGTTTTTTTATTTGTAGAAGGCAGAAGTTAAGCTTAATTTTGTTTAATGTAAACATTTAGTTATAAAGACTGTGTAGCTAAATGGTGAGGCATGTAGTTATTTAACAGGTCAATAGCTGAGGGAGTCTTCCTGATGTTCCTGTGCTTTATTGGCAATGCCAGGATATCCTGTTCCTTTGGGCAACAGTCCTGTGGCAATGGAACTCAGCAGTGGGGCATTTTTTTCTGCTGCCTTTGTTGTAGAGTTTATTTTTCCCATTCATTTTCTCCATGGGAATTAAAAAAACTGAATAAAGTTCTAAGACATGAACCAAACCAACCAGCTTTGAGATAAATCTGAACCTTAGATTTTGATTTGAAAGCAAAAAAAGTATCTAATAGTAGGATGCATGACTTAATTATGTCATGCACAATGCTTCATGGAAATGGGAGTTTCCCGCTGAGCTCTTTTGGCATGGTTTTCTATGGTTATAATGACAGCTTGGTGGATCCTGTTCAGGATTTCTGGTAGTTCTATGCTAGACATCAAACTTGAAATCTCACTCTATAGATGCATATTATTGTTGCGTAATCTCTGTGAATAGCAGAAAATGAAACCAATTTTACTGCTCTCTAGTGCTTCTGAACAGAACTTTCACATCACTGCAGCTGCTTTAAATATTAGAAACTCAAGTTGGCGTAAACTGAAGTACATTGTACTTATGCCAGCTTGCACCAGCAAATAAGTAGCAAGCGTGTGTGACCGTGTACCCTCACACCCTTCTCCACACTGGAAAGCACCCTATGGCAAGTCTCGTTAGTGCTTTTTTAATTGGTCACACTTGAACCTCCAAATTTCTGCATAAACTAAAGAATAAGGTGATTTTGCACTTGAATGTCACTTTGTGACTCAGATGTTGAAGTTCCACTTTACTGTGGAACCGTAAAGAAAAGTGTTTTTTTTTTAAGGTCGTTGTCACCCAACTAGACAAAACCGCTGCATGGAAACCACATGAAGACATCTGCCACACGCTCCGTATTCTCAGAAAAACCTCATGACTGACAAACAGGTAGGTACACCAGATAAACTGGCTCAACCTGGAGTGAAGACGGTGAATTTAGATGAGTGAAATCGAATGTATCTAGTCAATCAAGTGGGGAGGGAGGGAGGTTGGGGAAATCTCTTCCTCTGCCAAGCATAGATCGCTTCAATTCAGTTTTTCCTCCTTTTGGATGTAAAAAATTTAATTCGTCTGAAGTTAAGCTGCTGTAGAGAAATGGGGTGTGGTTTTTTTTGCCATTTTTAGTCTGAGGTGGGTCAAAGAAAGATGGATTGCAAATATGAGAAATATGTGCAAGTGGGGTGGTGTTGGGGGGTGTTTCCTAATGGATATAATTGCATGGCACTTTCTTGATCTGGTAACCCATTGGAGAATGCATCACCAAATTGTATTTATCCATTTTTACATGCTAATGTAAGACTTTTTTTTTTTTTTTTTTTTTTCAAGAATCGTATAATGGAGATGGTAGGGTGATTCACCCTTGATGGATTCAGGAAAGAATCCAGTACAATTGGCACTTATCTGATTGTCCCAAGGCATTTATCTCCACCCTTATTTAAGAGCAGAGATTTATGTTCGCAGTCACACTGGCAGAACTACTGATGAACGGAAAGATTGCTGAACATGGCCACTTCTTTAGTGATCTCGTTAAAATGTAGGCTGGCCTCTTATGTCTTTGTGATTATATGGATTGTGGCACTAAACACGCTCCGTTGGCTCGACATAATTATAATCGTATGTTTAATATGGACTGATACTTTCCTGGCCAGTGTTTTTTATTTTATTTATTTTATTTTGATTTTTTTAGGTGAAGTTGATGGAACTGGGTTCTCTCCAGCCACTAAATAACCATGCCAAATGACAATCCAGCTCTGTCAATATGGGGTTTTACAAAAGCACTACCACAGCAGTTTTGTACTCCAGTCAGTTTTCCCTCCCTTACTCCTTCTCTTCCATTCCCTGCCTACTCCTGTTCCCTCCCTCTCTCAGCTGTAATCAGAAACCCCTGTGCAAGGGAATGGGTGGCCTGCCAGGATCAAGTTTGCTTCTGCCCTTTTAAGGCTACAAAACCAAGGGGAACATTTCCAGAGAGAGAGAGGGAGGAAAAGAGGGAGGGACATTTGGAAGTCATAGAAAGTAAAAGAAAAGGAAGTTTTCTTACAGCGTTCATGCTCCTAAAGTCTTGTATTGGATATGCTTGGTTTAGAAAACCAAAGTCGGGGTGAATGGAATTAGACATTTCTGTGCCATATGGTCCTGATTATGATCTGCAGCACAACAGTTGTTTTCATGCTTTGTTAGGTTCTCCAAACTGCAGATGTTGGAGATAAAAGAAAACATGCTGATAAGCAGTAGAAGCATTGTGGATGACCAATGTGGTGAAAGTTTATCATGGCATTAAACTGAAATGTACTGTAACATTGAGTCACATAGAATGTTACATCTTAGATCCAGGCACCCCAGTTAATGCTCCTAAAATTGGCATAAAGCGGAAATGATAGTCTATTTTATATATTGAAAATGATTCTTCAATGCATAGGTTTCTTCTTGTTGTTTGTCAAATACAGAATTATCTAATTACTAATTATTTCAATCACGTAGTCCTTTTAAACCAGCCCAATTCTTCTAATCAGCTGCAAGATCTAATTCAGTTCTGCCTCCATCCAATCATCAACTGATGGCCAGGACTAAATCCCACCCTACGATACCCAAAACTATACTGAAAATCGGTTTTATTCAGTTGTCTTCATTTACATCTCAAATGTAGCTTCCGTTAAAGTGATAGCTCAACCAAAAATCAGTTTATCATTCTTGGAAGAATTAACATTCCAAAATTGTAGAATTGTATTTCCTTCTGCGGAACATAAATACATTTTAAAGAGCACCTGTGGTCCAAATATCTTTCTCTTCCAGTGATTGGACAAAATAAAACCTTCTTTTGTGTTCCACAGAGGGAGGAAATGACTTTGTAGACTAGAGAAAAAATAGGGGGGTCAGTCTTGTCGAGTTTTCCATGCCTATGATTTCATTTGTGTATAGACGTCCTGACCACGCTGATAAGACCTTTTTGGAATGTGTGCAATTTCCTCTATGGCTGCACACAAACATGAAACCCCCACTGCTGGAAAATGACCTCAACTTTGTGAATGAAAAGTTGCTTGGCTAATTATCCTACTGAAATATGTGAAATATTCTTATGAAATGCGTCTCGGGATGAACACTCCTCCCCATCCTCTGCGACATCCTTCAGACATCTGCAGTGTGTCATGTTGTCCAGCAGTGTGGGGCAAGGTTGAGGGCTGATGTCAGAGTGGCTGAGGTGATTTGGCAGGTCCAGACAGGGGGTGAGTCATGGGAATGAATCTGTGCTCCAATCCACTACTGATGACTCCGCTCTCCTACATGGCTCGAACAGGAAGGCCTCAACTCACCAAGCCCATGTCTGTCCCTCCTTGTCCAAGTCCTTGGTTGTGTCCAAAGCTTGGCAAGTAGAATACGGTGTGGTAGGAAGGTAACGAAGCACATGTGAATCAAATGTTTGCATAATATTGTCTACAATAGGGTGACAATATGAGCCATTTTCCCAGGATGTGTCCTTGCCAGGATTTCTATATTGCCTAAAACATCCAAAGTAGTTTGACCAATAACATGCAGATATGTTACGTAATCTACCAATCGTGGCATGTGAGAATGTGAGATATTGATACATAAATAATGGCATATGATGGAGCTTGTATGTAAACAAATTCATCGAAGAATTTATGACTCCTTATGTCTCTTGAGAAATAAGCATTATAGTCACTAAATATTTGCTTTGGATATCTTTAAATCTCTATATTTGTTTTGGATCATCAGACATGATGTCATGATGCCTTCATGCAGAAAATAAGTTTAGTCCTCGAGTGACTGGGCAGGAATGCCGCTTCCTTGGGTTTCGAACGCAAGCCATCTCTGTCCTTTGTATATTTTGTCTTTGACTGTTTTAGTCACCATCTTTTTCTGGTTCTCTCCCTCCCTTCTTTGCATCGATCTCTTTCTCAGCCTCCTTTTCATTTACCTTCTCTTAGTCACTGCCAGCTTTCTCTCTCGGTCATGAGATTCATGTTTTGGGAATTTGATGAAGAGCTGTGAGCACAAATGTCCTTAAAAGGAATGAGTTTGCTGTGGGTTTCCTGCAGTGTGTGGTGGGAATGCTGCAGCAACACAGATTCCTGTCATGTTTCATATGTTTGCCATTGAGTGCAGTGCGTCACCGTGCCTGTGCCCTCCGACCCCCACCCACCGCAGTTAGACATGTTTGAGGATGGTCATGTGGTCATGCATGAACCAACTTGATTACGGAGTTCAGCTTGTCCATCTAAGGTTTTTTTTCTTTCTTTTAAAATTTTTTAGCAGTGATACTGAAGCAGGAATTAAGGCAGGTGAACATATGATTCAATGATAGCATTTTTTTCAGAACAGATCGGATACAAAAACATTAGTATCGGCCAATTCTGATCCGATACCAGCGCAGTTAAAAAAAATCAAAAAATGAACAAAATATATCAATCTATGACAAAAGTGGATATTTCAGCAGCAAATGTTATTCTAGAAAAATCATGGGTCCACAATAATTTTATAAAAACATTAAACTAAACATTTAGTGAAACCAACATTTAGTGGGGGACAAATAAAAAGTTAAGTGTAGGCCTAAATCTGGTCAAATGTTACACATTGCTGTGTGTTGTAAAATTATATACTATAAAATTAAAAGACATTCAAATGCATAGAACAGTAAGGAAGGCAGCAACATATGATACATTGAAATGAACATAAAGATTATTCATTTTTCATCTTGCAAAAATAGTTTTGGGAAAGTTTATGGCTCCAATCCATTCAGATATTGACTTAAATATTAATCTATTCTTGGTATTAAACTATGGGATGGATTCAGAACTTAAAATATAGTGCATGAAACTTTGTGGCGCTTTTAATGTTTTTGTACCTTTCTTGGGGCTAAACAAGAATACAGGATATTATACGCACTATATTGGATTTGGATCCTTCTCTTCTCTGACCGATACCTGTTCTGCTGAAAATGGCAGTATCGGAGCCGATACTGACACGGAGTATCGGATTGATGCATCACTATCTTGGTGTGCTGCGAGTTCTCCTTTATGGCTCACAAACATGGCTTTTCTTTTGTTGTTTTTAAAGCATCTCATGCAGTGATCATAAAGAAATACTACAAATGTTTTGGATAATGTTGTTTTTGTTCTTGTACGCTTCATTCAACCGTTAATAAAATCAAGAACAGTCGATGTGAATGCCTCATAAGAAATACTTGTCATCAATGCGGAACAAGACTCTAAATCAGCCTAATTACATAGGACTCATGCTGATTAGTAGACTCTTTGTTCAAACATCCCTATGCTCCCCAAAAATTGTCCTGAAACATTAGCTCACATTACATTTTACTAATTCATTTAGATTTTTGGCAACCGTAAACCACAGCATACTTCTCTATCTGTGAGGGTGGTTCACTGGGGGGTGATTTTAATAAGATTTTATCAATTTTATATGCTCATCCAATTAATCCCAGTTCCATTGAGCATCCAGATCTTTCCTGTGACTCAACTGGCAAAGGATATTGATAAATGTCAAAAGCAGATCCATTTCCAAGACCCTTAAGGCCAAAAAATGTGGCCTGACGAATAATAACTGGGGATAATTTTATTTGTACAGCCCACAGGATGACTGTCTAAGCCCTGCCTTGCCTTAAGTTGACGGTAAGGTCTGCCTCTAATACCTTAAACAAGCTCCAACAAGTTCCCATGTAGTAACATTCTTTTTATGTCGTCCCTGTCTTCTCTTCATTCCCATAACAGTGAATCAGGCTGTAATAGTCACTCATCACGGTCTGCGCTATTGTATTATGCTGATTTGGGTTTGTTTCTAATATTTCACTCATATTTTTTCCCATCAGTACCCTTGTATGAATAAGATTGATCATAGTCAAAGTCAGCACGATCTACCGGACGTTCCACTAGAGCTGACTCTGGAAGAATTTGGTGATGCTTTAACTTCCCCTTCCAGCATTAACCATAATGGCGCTTCTTTATAGGTCCATAAATTTTCATATTATTGCTCCGATGCTGAAGCACATGCCCAGTGTGTTTGGTCTGTGAATAAAGGGATCAGTGAGAGTTCAATAGCACCTTCACCAGAAGCCAAGATGAATTCCAGCAGGCTCTGGGGGCTCATGGTTTATAAACCGCACCAGGAGACCAGAACTAGAGAAAAATGCAGATGTATTATTTTACATGGCCCAAAAAAACTGTTGGATAACTGGAATGGGTCAGGAGGGGGATGAAATGTTATGTGAGATTTCACAATATACAGCGCATTAATTTTCAGTCTATTTCGGAACCGATCAAATGCTTGCTTTCCTCCTTGAGACAATGATTTGCTCAGATTAAATTCTGCGGTGTTTTAAAAGAGAAAGTTTACCCGAAATTTTTTCATCATGCCTGTTCTGAAAGTCTGATTTCTCAAAAACTTGATTCAAAGAGTCAACTGTAAAAATAATCCTTATGAATGAGTCCATTCCAAGTGTTTGCCATATTTGATGAGATCCATGTATGTGCGGTGATTTATTACTGATGAGTGAAAGTCTCAACTGGAATAAACTGCTTGATTTCATATGGATTAGATTGGAATTGTTTGCAACATTTAAGAACTATTAGAAGCTTCAAAGGTGTCAAAGAAACACATTTCTTCATAAAAAAAAAAAAAAAAAACTAAATTCAAAAACTAAACTTGAGTTAACATTAATCAAATAATGAGTGATAGATTTTTACCATATTCATTAATCTTCATTGACATCTGGTCATGTAAATTAAACCGCTCCTTGTTAGTTCATGATAGCTCAGTCAGTTCCATTAAATATTAACATTAGTTTTTCTTTGTATTGTATTAGTAAGTTTTGAAATTAACATTTAATAAATGCAGAAATGATGTGTACTTATCTTTCACAGTATAGCTCATTTGAAACTGTCACTTTGGTTATGAAATGCCAAATCAGTATTTTTATGTATATTTGGGTTATATCGAAAGTCTCCCCTCCCTTTGTCCCCTGCAAGGTTAACTGCATCCTCAGTGGAGCATGTGTCAGTTAAAAGAGGAAGTTGCACTGCATTGTACTGCCCTGCCCAAGTCTTCCCTCAGGGCCTTTGAGTATCAAAGAACAATTATTAACATTATCTTCAAATATGTCTTGATTATCTCACTGTCCCAGGTTGGAATAGGCCTTACTTGCATACTAAAAGCAGCATAGGATACGACAAGAGTCTTCTGTTTGCGCTTTGAAGTTGTTTTGTGTCTCTTCTGTAGCTTGAGATGCATGTACAAGCCTATAACCACATTTTGGATGGGCGTATGCTCTTGTTAAAGCGAAATGGCAGGGGAAAGGGAAGTGTGAAAGTGTTGAATAAGGGTGGAGATCAGACTATGATCAGATCTTTATGTCGACACAGGGTGGAGCGACTAGAGGAGGAGATGGGTTTACATTTATTTCCATCCATTTTAAGAACTGTAAGAGCAGAGCAAATAATAAAAGGCTACCAGACTCCATCCAGCTCTCTCAGATTGAACATTTTAATTTTGTCCTGAAATAATCCTCAAATGGGATGGTGCCAACCATCTAGATGGTTTAATCCACAAATGTTTCCTTTTGATTTTCTACACTCTGAATCTGAAGTCATGCGAGCATTAAGTCTGAATGTTTCACATGTGCAGTGCAGATAAGTGCTTCATTGTTCTGTGACCATTTGTGGCATGGTCTGCAGTTCATTGCACAGTCTTGTGCTGAATGATAAAAAGATTTGTATAGATACGAACACCCTCAGATGATAACATTTATTGACTCCAATGCATTTTGGCAAACTCTAACTCTTCTCTCGGTCTCGTTACAGACAGTAAGGCCATAGTGGATGGGAACCTGAAGCTGATCCTGGGTCTGATATGGACTCTGATTCTCCATTATTCCATCTCCATGCCCATGTGGGACGAGGAGGAGGAGACCGAAGAAAGCAAGCAGAAGACCCCCAAACAGCGGCTGCTCGGATGGATCCAGAACAAGCTGCCCGAGCTGCCCATCACCAACTTCAGCCGGGACTGGCAGTCAGGGAAAGCCCTTGGCGCTTTGGTGGACAGTTGTGCTCCAGGTGAAATATCTGAGATGGGGTTTAGTGGTCTGAGAATGTCTTTAGTATTAAATTTGGTGTTCCTATTAGGCATGTTCAGTCCACATGATCAATGTACTTAAATTTATACATTTGTTCAGATTGTTCATGTACAGTATTTTTATTAAATTGAGTTCATAAAGGTTTAAAGCGGTCCCTGCATTGATTTTGTAGTTATAACAAGTAATTTAATCATTATTATTATTATTTTTTTTAATGCTGTCGTAGCAACGCAAAGTATTTTAAAGGAAATCTGACACAGTCCTTAGAAAATGAGGAGAAATACAATATTTTTTGTTTTTGGTTTATAGGTCTCTGTCCAGACTGGGACTGCTGGGACCAGACCAAGCCTGTGGACAATGCCAGGGAGGCCATGCAGCAGGCTGATGACTGGCTTGGTGTTCCTCAGGTACTTTATCTGAGATCAGTTATCACTGGCCTTTTCATTAACTACTGAATAATCAGAGAACAGAATGTTCTAGAGCCCCCACCTGGCATGTCTCTAATTCAGTGCAGCAACCATGGCTTTTGTGGTTTCATCATGACCTGAATTGGAAAGGAAACAAATGAAAAAGCATTTGTCTGTCACGCCACAATCGTTTCACCTTGGTCCTAACCGTACAGTTGCAGCACACAATATCACCTAGTATTACAGTAGTGTTTATGGTTAAACCCTTTTTTTTTTTTTTTTTTGAAGGAATAGACATAGGGAACAGTCAAATCACTTTTTCTGTACTGATGTATCGAAACTACCTAGTGAGGTTTTTTTGTCACGGCACATGCTGATGGTGTGCCAAGGCTGGCATGTCGCGTGCAGTCAGTTATGCGTGTGGTTAGGTGTTTCCGTCCCTAGGGCTGATGTTTCTACGATACAGACTTTAAGTTGCATCTTAATACACTTCCTGTTGGCGTGGCACGATAAGAACACCTTATTTTACAAAATGTTTACAAATTGCATAAGTTTAAGTTGATTTGGGTTAAATTGCATGCCTTGTTTCTTCACCAGGTGATCACTCCAGAAGAAATTGTTGATCCCAATGTGGACGAGCACTCTGTTATGACTTACCTGTCCCAGTTCCCCAAAGCCAAACTCAAGCCCGGTGCCCCCCTGCGGCCCAAACTCAACCCCAAAAAGGCCCGTGCCTACGGACCAGGTAAACCGTGACCAGCTGCATATTTGCTATGGTTTTTATTTTATTTCTATCTGAAACTGATTGTTTTAATAAGTGTCTGAGACTCATGGGTATTGTTCTGTGCCATGCAGGTATTGAGCCCACAGGTAATGTTGTGATGAAGAAGGCAGTGTTCACTGTTGAGACCATCAGTGCCGGTCAGGGAGAGGTTCTGGTTTACGTGGAAGACCCAGCCGGCCACCGTGAAGAGGCCAAAGTTACAGCCAACAATGACAAGAACCGCACCTATGCAGTATTCTATGTACCAAAAGTCACTGGACAACACAAGGTACCCAGAAGTGTTTACATGAAACGGATGGAACATAATACCCCCCCCAAATAAAATATTACACTGATGTTTTAAAATTAAAGGTAGTGCATCATCAGATGGAAGCAAACAGGTCTTGCATGGTTCGTAATAGACCTGTGTCTGTTCTCCTAGGTGACCGTGCTGTTTGCAGGGCAACACATCTCCAAGAGCCCTTTTGAGGTGGATGTGGGAATGGCTCAGGGAGACTCCAGCAAGGTCACTGCCCAGGGCCCAGGACTTGAGCCTGCTGGCAACATTGCCAACAAGACCACATACTTTGATGTCTACACAGCTG
Organism: Carassius auratus; assembly: GCF_003368295.1. Lineage (NCBI taxonomy): Eukaryota > Metazoa > Chordata > Actinopteri > Cypriniformes > Cyprinidae > Carassius > Carassius auratus. The sequence continues at coordinate 761,962 of NW_020523328.1, forward strand.
GTACTTGTCCTTAGGATATCATGCGTTCTGCTTAGTTTGGGTTGTAGATGATGCTTTTAAAAATAAAGTACATAAAATAAGCATTTCTTTTAGCTAAATAAAGATAGAAGTAGACAAAATAAACAATTTCATTAGTTTATCTAAATTAATGTTATTTTAACCTAAACCAACCATAAATACCATTTTAAATGAGACTTGTTGTTTCTCAGGTGCTGGAGTAGGAGAGGTGGAGGTGGTCATTATGGACCCCAGTGGAAAGAAGGGCACTGTTGAGTGCAGTGTTGAGGATAAGGGCAACAGCAGCTACCGATGCACCTACAAGCCCACTCAGGAGGGCCAGCACACCATCTATATCACCTTCGCTGGGGGGCAGATCTCTAAGAGCCCTTACACTGTCCAAGTGGGAGAGGGTAAGAGCCAGAGAAGGGCAATGCATGAATATTGTGTAAGACAGGAAAAGGAAGTAGGTGAACGGGATATATACGCACAGGATTAATTTTAATGAGGCATGGAAAGGCCATTACCTATGAATAGCATGTACAAAACTTGATTTAAAAGCTTAGGTTTCTTTTATATGTCCTTGCCTGCATTGCTTTTTCTTGCTGTCTTTTTTCTCTTTTTCTTCACTGGCAATTGTGTCTCTCCTTTTGAAGGACAAGTGTCATCTACATCCACTGGTATCTCTCCTTTTCTCTTTGGATCGGCCTCCTTTTGGCTTTTGATGTCATTTCCTGTTTCCTTGGATATGTCTTTGGTACATGACCTGCTGCTTTTCTGTCAATGTCCTGGTGTTTTCAGTTGCACCTCACTTTAGGCTATTAACCCTTTACAGTGCCAATGGCATTACATGACATAATTTTGGACCACAAGTTATACTGACCAGAAAGTGTTTAACTGCCCATATAAGTGCTAATAGATGTTCGTTTCTCCAGAGGCACGTGTAGACAATGTTATCCATGGCATTGTAAGCCAAGCAAAATTCCTGTGACTCAGTAATGTGTGTAGCAAGAGTCAAATGGAACATTAAAAATAGCGTTTTATTATCAGACTGTTTTTCCTGCAGTATTATTCAGCACTGTACAGTCATTCTTACCACTTCCTCTTGTAAGGCTGTTTGGATCAAGACAAAAAAAAGATAAACCTACACCACGAGCAGAGCCTAGTATCTCTCCCGCAGTATGCTCAGTGTTTTCCTGCCTGCTTTTTTTTGAAGAACAGAGCTGCAGTACATGTTTCTTTTATTTTTAAAACAATTGAAATCAAATGTCAACTTGTCCCTTAGTTTGTAAATGCCAGACCCAATTTCAGTAATGCAGTGTACAGTCGAAGTCTGTTGCAAGGCATTACATTGAAATATTGAACACTGTTTCGAAAGCATGTTCTCGACTATACATGTTAACATGAGACGGTTTTGTGAACTAGCACCTACACTGCTCTTCACAGACAGTTAGTGCATTTCAATCCTGTAATGACCACAAAAAGACTGTTAACTCTACTTGTGCAAGGATATCTTACATTATACTTAGTGACACTATTTCTCAATTGTGACCTAATTCTATAAATTTCACAATATATCTTTTATATCTTTTTTTTTTCACTAATTGGGTTGTGTTTTCTGTTGAATCCTTTATTTTTGTAAATCCAATGGGTACACGGTTAACTACAAATTTGTACTAACTTGGTTATGTTCTCACCAGCCTGTAATCCAAGCCTGTGTAAAGCCAAGGGCCGTGGTCTGCAGCCTAAAGGCTTGAGAATCAAGGAGACCGCGGAGTTCAAGGTTTACACCAAAGGAGCTGGCACTGGAGACCTCAAAGTCACCATCAAAGGGCCCAGTGAGTGGATGCCATACTCCTTCACAATGTTTACTGTGTAGAGCCCTCTGTATTAACTCAAGCTATAGTACAGATATTTAAAGAGCTAGTTACCCAACAACTAAATGTGTTGCGCAGAGGGTCTTGAGGAGCCCTGTAAGAAGAAAGATCTGGGAGATGGAGTGTACAGCTATGAATATTACCCCACCACACCTGGGAATTATATCATCACAATCACATGGGGTGGACAACACATCCCACGCAGGTAAAATAACCTCATGCAGTGGGTTTCTATTCCCAGTAAGCAAGTAGTGATTGGACTTGGTAAATGTCAATTCCTTTTTCTTGTTTCCAGTCCGTTTGAGGTAAAGATTGGGTCCGAAGCAGGACCGCAGCAGGTCAGGGCATGGGGTCCAGGACTGGAGAGTGGTGTGGTAGGAAAGTCGGCTGACTTTGTGGTGGAAGCTCTCGGGGATGACGTGGGCACTTTAGGTATGTTCCATTAGCTCTGCTTTCATTCGTCTGTTTGAACAACATAGTTGTATATATTTTTTTAATCCAATATGTACTTGGGAATTCTCCATTCAGGGTTCTCAGTGGAGGGCCCATCCCCAGCTAAAATCGAATGTGACGATAAGGGCGATGGCTCCTGTGATGTGAGGTACTGGCCCACAGAACCAGGTGAATATGCAGTTCATGTTCTCTGTAAGAACGAGGACATCCAGCTCAGCCCTTTCATGGCCGAAGTCGTTCCTGCTCCAGGAAAAGACTTCTACCCTGACAAGGTAATTAATCTGCTTGCTTTCTAGAAATATTTGATGTGAAATTATTCCTAACATGAGCAGCTGGTAGTCCTGTTGATGCGTCTCATTTTGTAAATCAGGTGAAGGCTTATGGTCCAGGTCTCCAGAGCTCTGGCCTTTCAGTCGGCAAACCAGCAGAGTTCACCGTAGATGCCAAACAAGGTGGCAAAGCTCCTCTAAAGATTCAAGCTCAGGTGTGGATTCTGCTTTATGGCTCATGACTTTCTCATCACTCTAAATCAAAGCACTAACAAGCTCTTTCCCTCTCAGGACCGTGATGGAAACCCAGTGGATGTGCAGGTGAAGGACAACAGTAACGGAACATACACCTGCAGCTACACCCCTCGAAAACCACTCAAACACACTGTGATGGTGTCCTGGGGCGGAGTCAACATCCCAGAGAGCCCATTCAGGGTGGGTAGCCATTCAGATATGGTTAACGTCCTTAGAATTACTAATGAAAAGCGTTTTAATGTGTTCTCACTGCTTTTGTTGTGTAGATGAACATTGGGGCAGGGTGCCATCCCAATAAGGTGAAAGTATCAGGACCTGGAGTGGCCAAGACTGGCCTGAAGGCATATGAACCAACCTACTTCACTGTGGATTGTGCGGAGGCAGGACAGGGTAAGAACTCAAAGTTTTTCATCTAGTACTTTTAGAGTTAGTTTTTTTTGGGGCAAATAAGCTTAGTGTTGTTTTTGTCCTCTGTCTTTCAAGGTGACATCAGCATAGGCATCAAATGCGCCCCAGGTGTTATGGGACCTGCTGAGGCTGACATCGATTTCGACATCATTAGAAATGACAATGACACATTCACTGTCAAATACACCCCACCTGGAGCGGGCAGCTACACAATCATGGTGCTGTTTGCTGATCAGGTAAGAGGAAGCGCAAGTGTATGTGGTGAATGGTCTAGTGAGGTTTCTTTTATTCAAACTGGTTTTGTTTTCTAGGCCATTCCCCTGACGCCCATCAGAATCAAGGTAGATCCCTCTCATGATGCCAGCAAGGTTAAAGCAGAAGGCCCTGGACTCAACCGTACCGGTGAGGGAAAAACTATTAAATAAAATGGAAGACCATTATTTAGTTTTTGTAGTTTAAAGGTGAATCTCCAACGCTGTTATTTCTTTTCAAGGTGTGGAGCTGAACAAACCCACTCACTTCACTGTGAACACCAAGGCCGCAGGCAAAGCTAGGCTTGACGCTCAGTTCACTGGACCCTCCAAGGGAGAAGCGGTCCGTGACTTTGACATAATCAACAATCATGACGGCACACACACTGTTAAATACACCCCTGTTCAACAGGTGAGCCGATGATTGCTGCTGTAGTCTCAATGACTGTTGATGCTTGGTTTTGAAAAGAATATTGCAGTGTTTGAATATTGTAACTATTGTTTTCTAAATGTTGTTTTGCAATTGAGTACTGGTGCAATTTAAGTGCTCCTTTTCTTCTGTAGGGCAACATGGGTTTGAATGTCACATATGGTGGTGATCCCATTCCCAAGAGCCCGTTTGCTGTAGCAGTCGCCCCATCCGTGGACCTCAGTAAAGTTAAAGTGGCTGGTATTGGAGATAGTAAGTTTAACACTTTACTTGTCTAGCTTGCCGGTTAACCTGACTCATGAATGGGAGATACTTTGACATCTGACTGAATATAACATTGAAACATCTGTGAGGATGCTTTGAAACGATGTGTTGTGAAAAGTGCTATACAAATAAACTTTGATCGGACTGAATCACCTTTAACCTTTTACAAGTAAAAAAATTGCACTTTATTTTCTAGCAATGTCCGTCGGAAAGGATCAGGACATCACAGTCAAGTCCAAAGGAGCAGGTGGTCAGGGCAAGGTTGGCGCCAAGGTCACAGGTCCATCTGGAAAATCAGTGCCTTGTAAAGTTGAACCAGGCCTGAGCCCAGAAACCAGTCAGGTCCGTTTCATCCCCAGAGATAAGGGACCCTATGAGGTTGAACTGACGTATGATGGCGCCCCCATTCCCGGCAGTCCATTCTCTGTAGAAGCCATTGCACCTACTGACATATCTAAGGTAAGGCAATTTAGAAACCTAGGAATTAAATATTATTGCCAGTTTAACAAGGCGACAAAAAGGCGTCAGGAAAAGCTCTTTGTGGGGTGTTTATTCAATAAACTGTAATTTTGCCTAATGTTGCATGACTTCTCAGCGAGTGGTTTTGGCGGCTTTAGCTGTAGAACAACAATACTCTTTCATTCATATCCCCTCTTGTCATGTATAGGTGCGATGTTCTGGGCCAGGTCTGGAGAGAGCTAAGGTTGGCGAGCCAGGAAAGTTTGTGGTTGATTGCACAAATGCTGGTCCTGCTGAGCTGACTATCGAGATCATCTCAGACAATGGCACGGAGGCTGAAGTCCATATTCAGGACAATGGAGATGGAACCTACACCATCACTTACATCCCTCTGTACCCTGGAGCTTACACTCTCACCATCCGCTACGGTGATCAGGATGTGCCGAACTTCCCAGCCAGACTCAATGTGGAGCCTGCTGTGGAAACCAGTGGAGTGAAAGTGTTCGGACCTGGAGTGGAAGGCAAAGGTAGTGTGGCGTTCTCTGGTTTATCAAGCAGTAGTTCCTCTCGTCTTTGCTTATTTTGCCACTTTGAATGTTTCTCTATAGGTGTCTTCCGGGAGGCCACTACTGATTTCACTGTGGATGCTCGTGCGCTCACCAAAACGGGTGGCAATCATATAAAAACCTGCGTCAATAACCCATCAGGCAACCGCACAGAAGCTATGATTAGAGACCTTGGAGATGGCACCTACCAAGTGGAGTACACGCCCTATGAGGAGGGTGAGTTTCAGCACCACTATTAAAGATTGTAAAAATGTGGTATATTATGAGTTGCTTTTACACCAGTCTTCTGTATTGCATGCTGATAGGCACACACAGTGTTGAGGTAACATACGATAACGCCCCAGTTCCCAAGAGCCCGTTCCGTGTGCCGGTGACCGAGGGTTGTGACCCAGCACGTGTGCGTGTACATGGTCCAGGACTTCAGTCTGGCATCACTAACAAACACAACAAGTTTACGGTGGAGACCCGGTGGGTAGATTCAGAACTCTGACTGATTTTAGCTCAAGATTAAAACAAAAAGCACTTTCAATAGGTCTGGTTTTAAGGTTCTCTGCCTCACTTGTGTGTTTTGATGCAGTGGGGCCGGCACAGGTGGACTGGGGCTGGCTATGGAGGGACCTTCTGAGGCCAAAATGTCATGCACTGATAACAAAGATGGCAGCTGTTGTGTTGAATACATCCCATATGAGCCAGGCACATACAACCTCAATGTCACCTATGGAGGCCAACCAATCACAGGTCAGCATCATGTCTATCCATTTATCTTTATTTATTTATTTTTAATTTGTTTTTAATCCTTTTTCTTTCTTTTTTTTGACACAACTCTCCCCCCATCCCCTCTACAGGAAGCCCCTTCTCTGTACCTGTCCATGATACTGTTGATGCAACTAAAGTGAAATGCCTGGGTCAGGGGCTTGGAAACAATGTGCGTGCCAATATCCCACAGGTCTTTTCTGTGGATGCTAGCAAGGCTGGAGTGGCTCCCTTGCAGGTCCGAGTGCAGGGACCCAAAGGTGAGACAGCAATTCAGTAATTATCTTGTTTTATTTGGCTTTTTTCTTTTCCCCTCCATTGAATAAGAGGATTATTTATGTTGTGTAGGTGTCGTGGAGCCTGTTGAGGTGGTGGATAATGGTGACGGGACTCACACAGTCAGCTATGTACCCACAAGAGAGGGCCCGTATTCCATTAATGTCCTGTATGCTGATGAAGAGATCCCACACAGGTAAACTCCAGGCTCAGATCAATGACTTCAACCCTGTTAATCAAAATGAGCTTTGAAAAGGTTTTGCATTAGGAATATATACATAGAAAAAAATATACATAGAAACTAACATTGCTTAACAAAAAATCTGTACCTTCTGCATTGATATGGAATACTTAAAAAAATATTTGAGGGAGGTATTTTATCCTTTGTTAACATTTTTAAAAGCATGAAGTGTAATCCGTTTTTGCTGTGGTCTTCATTTGGCATTAAAGTTCTCAGTGGTATTGGCATCGACTCCTGGAGTTGATATTATAGGAGGCCTGGTGCATTTTTAGAGTCCCTTGGACCCTGTCCTTCCCTGCTGTTTATTTCCCCTCTCACACGCTCTTCTTGGTCTCTTTATTCAGTCCTTATAAGGTGAAGGTTCTGCCCACTCATGATGCTAGTAAAGTCCGTGCCAGCGGCCCTGGTCTGAATACCACCGGCGTGCCTGCCAGTCTGCCTGTGGAGTTCACCATTGATGCCAAAGATGCAGGAGAAGGACTCTTGGCGGTCCAGATCACTGTGAGCTGATGTTTCTCTTTACAGCCATAAAGTTGCCACGGTCTCTCATTCAACCTTTTATTCATTGTTCTGTTCTTAATGCTTGTTTTAGGACCCTGAAGGGAAGCCAAAGAAGGCTAACATCCGTGATAATCAGGATGGGACGTATCTTGTGTCCTATGTACCTGACATGACTGGCCGCTACACTATTCTCATCAAATACGGTGGTGATGAGATCCCATACTCTCCATATCGTATCCGAGCCCTGCCAACGGGAGATGCCAGCAAATGCACAGTCACAGGTATGTAATGCTCGGGTTGGATAAGTTGAAATGACTTGCCATTCCAGTCATTAATGATTGCTACCCTTTGTAGGCCCCTTTCCATTCATTTCAAACTTATCTATTGAGCTCTAAACATAGAAAACAATATAATAAGATAGTAGGGTAGCGTGATGTTGAAATCAATATGTAATTATTGCTTAATGTGATAATCAAATTACTCAATGATTAAAAATAATATGAAATACAGCAGAAACACTGTCTAGAGCTTTTTTTTTTTAGTGTAGTAGTAGTATTGCAATAATTTTGTTTAATTTTTTTTCTTAATAAAATGAGAATCAGGTTTATGTTGCGGTTAAATTAAATGTCAACTTTATGAGAATTTGGTTCTGAAAACAACCAATTTTTCAACTCTTTTGTACAAAAGTATGGGTCGCATTTCAAAAAAAAGATTTAAAACTTTTAACCATTTAAGTCGTCTGGTGAAAATCCTGTATTGTTTTCATATCCCAATAGCAAAAAAGGTGAAATGTTGCAGTGTCAGTTTTTCAAAATACTTTTTTCTGAAAAATGAGCCAAACTGCTTGAAGTCCATATTACAGAAAGGAGAGGGTAAATGTGCCTCTTTATTTTTAAGATGGTCTGCCACTGTACACTGAGTGGAGGGATCAGAATAATCCTGTGGTTTTGGAGCCACTGGAAACGGAATGTTTTGACTCTCCACTGTGTTCTTTGAACAATTTTTCCATCCAATCTAAACCTCAGTTTTCAGGCTGATTATCACAAGGGAACAGATTTTTATCCTTTTGTGTAAAGTTTGTTTTCTGTACTGCTCCCATCTTCACCCAGAAACACACCTCCTGTTGTGCAGCGCTGCTCACATTCCCATCACTTCATCCCTCACTTCTGTTTTATCTTTTGCTCACAATTTGTTATATTTTGCCCTGATTGTTACTTTTTCACTTTTTCTCGCTCTGCTTCACGGTCTCTCAGTCTCAATTGGAGGTCACGGTTTGGGTAAGCGCTTTGAATAATGCTCTAGTCTTGTCATTTGGTACTGCATGCAGAACTGCACGGTGTCTGATACCAAAGGCCTCATAATTTGCCATCCTATCTACTACTATAGCGTAGTCCATATGTAGATTATCTTGCATTTCCCGCCGTTTTAAAATGACTTTAGTAGTTGATAATTGCAGGTGACTAATGACTAACTTACCAGGTCTTTATGGTGTAAAGTACATATACTGATATTGTTATTTAGTTTTTTTTTTTCTCAGCTTGTGTAGATTTATATTAGTTTGTATTAAATCGTCAGCTCTGGAAATTGAGGTAACAGACAAAAAGGATAGTGGATCTATCAATTTTAAAGTCACAGAGCGAGTATTACGTTTTGTATTAAATCTTAACCTGCATAGACAAGTAGATCTCTTTAAATGATGGATCCCAAGTCTCTAAAACTGTTACCTTGACGCTTCAGATGTTTTGCATCTAGTGCATGGTGGAATGTAGCTATGGAGGGATGGGTACTAAACTATCTAATAACAAGACGTCTGCCTGCACATTACCCGTTACTAAACCTTTCTCTGTATTCTGTAGGTGCTGGAGTTGGTCCAACTATTCAGATCGGAGAGCAGACGGTCATCACCGTGGATGCAAAGGCTGCTGGGAAGGGCAAGGTGACATGCACGGTGTGCACTCCGGATGGAGGCGAGGTGGATGTGGACGTAGTTGAAAATGAGGATGGAACGTTTGACATCTTCTACACAGCACCCCAGCCTGGCAAATACATCATCTGTGTGCGCTTCGGTGGAGAGCACATCCCCAACAGCCCCTTCCAAGTCACGGTACATATATGCCACACACATTCTGTGTTCATATGGAGCACTGTTAATTCATTTCAGATGTTGAACACTCACAGGAAAATGTTTCCGGCAGGATAGCATGTTAAATACACTGTGAACCTCATTACAATGTGAATAAATTTGTAGCTTATTCTTGCATCAACGAGCAATTCAAGGTATTAGTTCACCCAAAAATTTACATTTCCATCCTTCCACCCTGTATGATTTTCTTTCCTCTAGTGTAGCGGTTCTCAACCTTTTGACTCAACGGTCCCTCATTGTCCAACAACCAAAATATTCAAAGCCCCTCAGTATTGGCAAAGATATTTTCTCTTGTAAAAACAAGCAGCGGTGTCATAATTACAGAAGAAATACATTTTGTTCACAGAAACTGGCAGTGATAATATATTGAAAACAATATATTAAATTGAGAGAAAATGTATAATTTTGGGATATCTGTGAGATTTAAGATGCTGTATCTGTACATTTCTTTAAAATAGATTGAGAAGTTTAAAAGAAACATTTAGGACAAGGCCTTTTCAAACCTTTAAAAAACTTAATTTTATGCAGTGTTCATAGCATGTTTTAATTCTTCTACTATGTTTAAGCAAATTACTGAAAATAAGTTTAAATGTTTAAATTTAGAATTTTTGGCAGTTTGTGTCTGAAGCGTCATCAGTGTAGATATATGGGATTTTTGAGACTTATCGATTTAATGAAAACCATAAGTCTGATCATAGGAAAGATACAGTATACAGTAAGTCAGAATAACCTTCATGTCTGGCCTGAATTTGGTCATGGATTGGAAACTCTAAGCTCTAGTAATGGAAATTTTGGTCTCAGAGGAAGGCCGCATTGCTGTATTTGAGTCCTTACTGGAGTGATGACTGTAACCAAACTCACACTCATAAATTTTCAGGACTCTGAAACCAAAAACTGGTTTTAAAAAAAGTAAGGGTCATAAATGACAACCATTTTAATTTCAGGATGAACTGTTGTTTGGCAAGAATCTAGATCTCTTACAGTGGCTTCTGGTTGAGCAGCGTTGTACCGGAGGTGGTTATTAAAGGGATTTCTTCTTTGATTCTGTTGCCCTGTCTCAGGCTTTGGAAGGTGACTCTCCTGATCAACTAATGCAGCAGACCCAGAACCTGCAGTACGCCTACGCGCCCAACATGGGCCAGCCATGGGTACTGACACGCCTCCATTTCATGCTCTGTTACTGACCAGTCCCCATTCGGTCATGTCCTTCCTTTTTTCACCCTCCTGTTTTTCATCTTCCTCCAGGTTTAGGGTTTTTCACCTCATTTCCAATGATTCTGCTTTATGTGGACTCTTAAATACGTTTTCATTGAGTCATAGAATGACAGCCATTTTGGAAAGCACTAAATGTGGGGAATCACACATTTGAACAAAATGGCTGGTTGTTGTGGAGCTTAAGCTGTGTTGGAAACTCATTGTCTTTTATGTGGGCATTAGATGTTGTTTTTGTGTGTGGTACATCATCGTTGGTCACGTTGTCATTTGTCTGCTTGGCTTTTTCTCCACCCCTTCTCCAGATTGGTCAGTCTGCAATCTCTCATTAGTATGTCATTCTCTCTCACAGTGTTGGTGGCTGCTTCATCATCCTCGTCATACTCCTCTCCATTATCATTGTTTTTTTGGTTTTTAAGGGTACTATTGTCATGTCTGCTGTTTGTGCACTTCATCTCCACTCATGATATGCGTGTGTGTATGTATAGTTTAATATTAATCTTTTGTCTGCTGTTTTTTTTATATAGACTCATGACCTGGTAAATTTAAACACTCTGGAATAAAAGTAATATTAAACAAATTAAGCAATAAGCAAATATTGGTTACTTGACCCAAGCCTCAAACAAACCCATTAGCTCTAGATCTTCAGGTTCTGATGGCAATCTGAGTTCAGTGTCCACCTCATGGTTAGTTTTGATCGGATCGATTCCTTCACAGGCTACAGACAGACAGTTGGGCATGAATGGGCTGGACGTAGCTGGACTGAGACCCTTCGACTTGGTCATTCCTTTCACCATCCAGAAAGGAGAAATCACAGGTATCCTACTCTACGAATCTGTCCAATAACAGAAATGTCCTGATTTCTACAAGAAGATTCTTATGTGCACCCCATGCCTTACAGGTGATGTAAGAATGCCTTCTGGAAAAGTGGCCAAGCCTGACATTACGGATAACAAGGACGGCACAGTCACGGTGAAATATGCCCCAACTGAGGCTGGCCTGCATGAGATGGACATCAAATACGACGGAATACACATCCCAGGTAAAAGAGCCTGTGATTGGGCACTTCTTTTTCCAGACATACAAGTTTACACGAGAGAAATACTTTAAAAATGTTTTTTTTTTTTTTGGTGTGTGTGTGTGGTGGGGTATATGAACTGCTCAATTAAGAAATCCTTCTCTTGCATCTTAGGAAGTCCACTGCAGTTCTATGTGGATTATGTCAACAGTGGTCATGTGACTGCCTATGGTCCTGGTCTAATTCATGGCATGGTTAATAAACCTGCAGTCTTCACGGTCAACACTAAGGATGCTGGAGAGGGTATAGATGCTCACATATCAACCAACTTAGCTTTTATTTTATTTATCCTATTTATTTATTAGTGTTTTTTCTAACTTTGTTTTCTCTTTTTATATCCTGTTTGTTATTTATCCTGTTTAATTATTTATTATACTAATGCTTTAGCGATTCTGTTTTTTTTTTTTTTACGGACGGCCTTAAAATCTAAAATGTTAATAACCCAAAATAGAAAAACTGGTTACAATATTTCTTGTTCATTAGGTGGTCTGTCTCTGGCCATCGAGGGTCCGTCAAAGGCAGACATCAGCTGCACTGATAATCAGGACGGTACCTGTACCGTCTCTTACCTCCCTGTTCTTCCTGGTGACTACAACATCCTTGTCAAGTACAACGACAAGCACATTCCCGGCAGCCCTTTCATGGCCAAGATCACAGGTGCTTTAAGTGCTGCTATGATATTTGGAAGCAAAAGAAGTCCATTCATGTCCACTGTTTAAAGTGAAGTCCTCAAATCTGTGTTTGTCCACAGGCGATGACTCGATGCGCATGTCTCATCTGAAGGTGGGCTCAGCTGCTGACATCCCTCTAGACATCGGCGAGCTGGACCTCAGTCAGCTGAGCGCTTCTCTTACCACCCCGTCTGGCCGGGAGGAGCCGTGTCTGCTCAAGATGCTCAGGAATGGGCATGTGGGTAAGTGTTACGATGAAAGTTGTGTGGAATGAAATGTGTGGAGTCTGCACTTGTTCTAATCACATCTATTTCTGCCATTTTCTCTCAAGGTATTTCCTTTGTGCCTAAGGAAATTGGAGAGCATCTGGTTAACATTAAGAAAAATGGACGTCATATTCCTAATAGCCCCATCTCAGTCATGATCAACCAATCAGAGATCGGTGATGCCAGCCGTGTGCGTGTGACTGGTCCAGGCCTGAGTGAAGCCCGCACCTTTGAGCCTGCAGAATTTGTCATTGACACCAGAGATGCAGGTCATTTGCTAAAAAACAAAAATATTGTATTCTTTTTAATACTCATGTATCTGATAATTTATGGTTTAATCTTTTTATTTTATTCGTTAATTTGTTTTATTCAATTATCTTTTCTTTTTTCTAAGGATATGGAGGACTCAGTTTGTCTATTGAGGGACCCAGTAAAGTAGATATCAACACTGAAGATCAGGAAGATGGCACCTGCAAAGTCACTTATTGTCCCACAGAACCAGGAAATTACATTATTAACATCAAATTTGCAGACCAACATGTTCCAGGTATTTACTAGAAGTTGCACTTTCAGAATTAGCCCTTTTCTGATGTATGATTACAGAGTTTAATTTCACCCTTTATGCTCCTCCAACAGGAAGTGCTTTTACCGTCAAAGTGACAGGAGAGGGTCGGATGAAGGAGAGCATCACCCGCAAAAGAAGAGCTGCCTCTGTGGCCAATGTTGGCAGTCAGTGCGACCTCAGCCTGAAGATCCCTGGTAAAACTTGTGGAAACAATATTAACATTATCATCAAAATTCCCTCGTTTAACACCCCTACAACGGTCACCCTCTGAATTTTTGGATCCACAGAGATCAGCATCGCAGACATGACTGCTCAGGTGACCAGCCCGTCTGGCAAAGTACACAAGGCTGAGATCATGGAGGGAGAAAACAACACGTATTGCATTCGCTTCGTGCCCACGGAGATGGGTGTGCACACTGTCAGTGTGAAGTATCAAGGTCAGCATGTCCCCGGATCCCCCTTCCAGTTCACTGTGGGTCCTCTTGGAGAGGGAGGCGCCCATAAGGTCCGGGCAGGAGGCCCAGGATTAGAGAGAGCAGAGGCAGGTGTACCAGGTATGGTTTTTGTCTTTAAATATTCTGTCACACATTAGTTTGTGGTTGAATTTTGGCAAAATTTCATATGCACTTTCAAATCAAGCAGCTTTCCATTGGTCAATATGACATTTAACAGCCCACTGCAAAATCTGTGTTGGGGTATCTTTCACCAAGCGAAAATCCTGATTGTGTGGATTATAGCTGAACAGACTGGATTTCACCCACAAAAATTAGCGGAGCAATGATTTGTGTGATCTTGATGCTTCATGTTTTCCCCATGTGCAGCTGAGTTCAGCATTTGGACCCGTGAAGCAGGAGCTGGTGGTCTGTCCATTGCGGTCGAGGGACCCAGCAAGGCAGAGATTGCATTTGAAGACCGCAAGGATGGATCCAGCGGCGTCTCCTACATTGTCCAGGAGCCTGGTGAGGCTTTTGTTCTGGATTCTCACTGTTCTTCCTTATGGTAGGTTTAAGGGTCTAAAGCTGACTGCTCTCCATCCATTTCAGGCGATTATGAAGTGTCCATCAGATTCAATGAGGAGCACATCCCTGACAGTCCATTTGTGGTGCCTGTGGCCTCACCATCTGATGAAGCCCGCCGGCTCACTGTTGCCAGTCTTCAGGTGAGGCTTCGAGAAAGACAGACATTTGTCCAACCCAAAACGACTCCAAGTCCACCCTTGGCACAGCAGCCACAATAACAGTGAAAACATTACCTCACATTAAACCAATCTAACTTGGTTGCGTTACGTCATGGTACTATCACAAATATAGGAAAGGAGAGGTAAATGTCAAAGCACCACACATGCTCTCACATACATGCACACACTTGATAACTGCGTAAATAGTAAGTCTTTTACTTCTACCATTGATAAAGTCATACACCTCACACAAAAAAGCCACAGTTATCAGTTGCTGCTGTGTTCACGGGCGGCGCTGGGGTTTCTGGGATACTGAAGGACTGTTTGTATTTCTCGTGCCTTGTCCTAAAGGCTCCCAACAGCCCTACCACCAACATGGATTAAAATGAAAGGCTAAAGGGTTAAAGAGGGCAAAAAGGCTTGTTTGTCTTTGTGTTCTTGACTTTGAACTATTTCCTTTTTGTGTCTTCTTGGGGGTGGAGGGTTTTCATTTCTTGGTTTCTCAAAGCCTCTCTCTTTAACCCTGTTAGCCTGAAGGTAAGAGATGTAGAGAGTCGTATAAGGCTGTTACGTCTAAGACTTTTACTCCATTTTTGATCCTTGGTTGAGTGTGGCAGTGTCATGTTAATGCAGGAGTCCGGATTAAAGGTGAATCAGCCGGCCTCTTTTGCTGTGAGCCTAAATGGGGCGAAGGGAGTCATCGACGCCAAAGTTCACAGCCCATCCGGAGCCCTTGAGGAGTGCTGTGTTACAGAGATCGATGAAGGTAACGATGGGTTAAGTGTTAAGCACAGTATGCTTGCACTTCAAAATGAAAGCATTTGCTTGTTGGAAATTCAGCATCCAGAAGAAAGATTAACCGCTTCAAAAAGGACTTAAATGTTGTTACTTGTATTACCTCAAGGCTAACACATGCCAAAATTAGCTGAAGTAATTCTAATTTATCTTCATCTTTCCTCTCTCCGCCTTTCCTCACAGATAAGTATGCTGTGAGGTTCATCCCCAGGGAGAATGGCCTGTACCTGATAGATGTGAAATTCAATGGTTCTCACATCCCTGGAAGCCCCTTCAAGATCAGAGTTGGTGAAACTGGCCAGGCTGGAGACCCAGGAATGGTGTCTGCTTATGGAGCTGGTCTGGAGGGAGGCACCACTGGTACAATGCATTTTAGATATCATGTATAGTGTGGTCTTTTTATAGTTGTCAAAGTGTGCAGCCGAACTAAACTCACCGTACACCACCGTCTCAGGATCTCCGTGCGAGTTCATTGTGAACACCAGTTCAGCTGGCCCAGGAGCTTTGGCAGTGTCCATCGATGGGCCTTCCAAGGTGAAGATGGACTGTCAGGAATGCCCAGAGGGCTACAAGGTCACCTACACACCTATGGCGCCTGGAAACTACCTAATTTCTATCAAATACGGTGGACCGTACCATATTGTTGGCAGCCCATTCAAAGCAAAAATTACAGGTAAGAACCAAAAAAAGCTTTAATTATAACTTGTTGCTTGTTTGTCTTTGTCAAATTCAGCGTTTATCATAGTGTCTAATTTGGGGTGGGCAAACTGTTGTCGTCTGTAATGTCAAATGTGTCTCTTGCAGGCTCCCGATTGGTCAATAGCCACAGCATGCACGAGACTTCATCAGTACTAGTTGACCCTGTGACCCGCAGCGTGATGGGAAGCCAGCAGGCAGCGCCAGGCTGGGGCAGCTCCGATGCCAGCCGTGTAGTTGCCAAGGGTCTTGGACTCAACAAGGGCTTCGTAGGACAGAAGAACACTTTCAGTGTGGACTGTAGTAAAGCAGGTATGAATCATCTAGAAATTGATTGCTTTGAAACTGAACAATTGGCCATTCAGCCAGTTTAAGTTAATTGCAAGCATTTAACACTATATTCCCATCAATCTCTACAGGGAGGAACATGCTCCTGGTTGGAGTGGACGGACCCAAAGTGCCCTGCGAGGAGATCTTGGTGAAACACTTGGGTAACCGTCTCTACAATGTGTCCTACCAGCTGAAGGAGAAGGGAGAGTACATCCTGGTGGTGAAATGGGGTGACGAGCACATCCCCGGGAGCCCGTATCACATCACTGTCTAACTGCCCTCCAGCGTCAAATACAAGAACACTGAAAACTCTCGTCTTTCTTTCTTTTCATGATCCTCTCATCCTTTATCATGCTGCACCACTGTTCAGCTTTCAAGCAAGAGAGGGATTTCACAGAAGCACCTTGTCACTGTATACCAGTCATTTTTGGATCCTGTTACATTTGCTGCATTCAGTAATCCTTTAAATCAGAGGGTCCTGGTGGCTTTTGCTCAGTGTTTAATTTGTTACTGATGTAGTCTCTAACACAGTAGCTGCTAGAATGTTTTGCCTGGTTTAGAAGACTGCTGTTCCAGTCATAACTGTACAGAGTAACCATTGCTAGTAGCAGGAGAAATACAGATGTGATTCAGCCGCTTGTTTAACACAAATCTTTCATTTTACTTGCCATTGGGTGAAGAGGTGCCTAACCATAGACTGTCACGTAGACTGAATTAACACTGGTGCCGAAGCTCTGTGGGTCTGGCCTTCTGTCTGAGTGTTTTGAATATTTTTCAGTCTGCAGAGCTGCATGTTGCTTCCATTTGACCATGAAGACATTTTATTGAAAATGTCATTTGGGTGCCATTTAAAACCAGGATTGTGTGCCAAGTGATTTAGCAATCGAAGTTAAATTGCATGACAAAGAAAAGATGATGTTTACCATGTCATTTGGGTGAAGGCATAACGAAAGGGAGATTTTTATTTTTGTTTTGGATGCATACTGCTTTAGTTTATTGTTGGTTGTGTAAAATGCACTTGAAAGTTGTAACATTTGGCAAAACATCACTTATTTGTGCTCACTTTGTCAGCTCTTTAGCCCTTTGTGCTCCAATGTCAATGTATAATCAGTATTCCAGAATTTAAAAAAAAATGAAATTGTCTAAAATTTAAAGTTTTGACTTGCCGTATTTTGATACACAATAAAATTGTCTTAACTATTTTTCTGTCAACCAATGTGTAAATGCTATAATTTTCTTGAATATGTGTTTTTTGGGTTTATGTTTCTGGATTTTTTATTTTTTTTATTTTATTTTTTTTTTCATGAATGGCGTTTTCATGGTTAAATTATTTTGTATAATGAATTTAAGGGAACCGTAATTTGAAATTGGGTGATCTGTATTATGTGCGAAATGTCTGTAGACCTTTGAGCTAGTATTATGCATATTTAAAATTCAAATATTAAGAGTTTGAGTAAAATTGACTTAATTGAGAACATCCAAGATTACCTTAGTCACCATGAAATCAAAATGGCAAATTCTTATGAAATAGTTATTTTAAGTTATCCATGCAAATCTTTAATTCATATGATCTAGTGATCTAATCAAATTATTGTAATAATGCTGAGTTAAAATCTTATTTTTTTTTTTGTTCAAGAAGCCATTTCACTCTGATACAAGCCACAATGGGAAACAACAGTTTGTCAATGTAAAAATAAACTAAATATACTGCTAAAAGACACCTACACTGGCACAAAAAGTAAATCCACTAGTGTAATTGCTTAGTTACTGATTCATCAAATCAGTTGTGCGCCTGTTGAAATCTTTTGAGTAATTGTAAATCAGGTTGACGCCCAAAGCTGGCATGCAGTCAAGATGCAGTACATAAACAGCTGTACTCCGTCCATATAAGGTATGACGGCTCCAGTGTTATGACTAAGGTTTCCAGGGCCCTGGGTCTGTCTGTTACTGAAGACCCCTCCTTATGAGGCCCATTGTAAGGAAGATTCTGACCACGTTGTGATGGCCTTAAAGTTTACTTTGTTTTGAATAATTATGATTTGCCTGGCTTTATTCGCACCAAAAGTAATTTACACAGGTAGCTTCGGTGATGTGGTTCGTATGAAAGCGCTTCCCTTCAGAGAAGCGTGACAGTGAGTCACGATAAAATGTCTGTCCATGACAACGCCAAAACAAACAGTTTGGGTTTCTCCCATCTTCAAAAACATCAAAGTCCTCCATTAGTTAAAAACTCGCCCCACAGCGGTAGAAAAGTGCACTGCGCGTCGGGTTCAACCAAAAATGATAGCAGTCATCATCATCACAGAGCAAATATCGATTACTGTTTTGTAAAAAAAAAAAAAGTCACGAAATTGCAATGACTGGACTGAGGAGTTCAAGCTTCAAAAGCGACCATCATATCTATTTAGAAATTTTTTTTTTAATACAGTTTATATATATATATATATATATATATATATATAGTATTATATTTTAGAATATTCAACAGCTATTACTCCAGTATTCAGTGTCACGTGATGCTTCAGATATCATTCTAATATAGGATAACCTATATGATAATTATTATTAAATTTATATGATTTGGCATTCGGCCGAAAAAAAGTATTATCAGTGTTGATGTTCTGCCACTTAATATTTTGTGGAAACTGATACGTATTTTTCACAATTCTTTAATGAATAAAAAGAAAGAAAAACTGTATTTGAACGAATTAATTTTTTTTTTTTACATCATATTGCTTGCTTTTCTTAAGACTGTACAAGAGTAAGCTATGTTGTTGTATAGGGCGCTTTGTACAACATTTTGCTTTCAGTGAGTTAAATAAAATATAATAAGAAAGAAAGAAATGTGTCGACGCGTTGGCCACGCCCAGTCCCTGCGAGGCGTCAAAGGAAGTGATGCGTGACGTATCTCCTCCTCCAGCGCGACACGCCCAGCTCAGGAAAGCGCCTTTTTAACGTCCTGGGATCGATTAAGGTAATTAAGTTATACTTTTTTTTATTTATTATAAAATAAAAAAGGTATATGTAGGCGACAAAATACACCAAACTATTGCTATTGCTCACTCGTCTATCCCAAGTCATGCTAATGCGCTGTTGAAGTTGTGTCAATGGTTTCTTTCGCTTGCTAGCTCGATCTAAGAAATCCCCATCTCTGACCTTTGTTCGTCTGAAATACGATTTTGTGGTCCTTTTCTCCCGAATGCCCTGACAGAAGGTTCCATGTTCGCTTGATCTTTGCGTTGGACGTGTCTTTTGTCCAGAGTCACAAAGTTTCCACATGTGTGACAGCCAGCCCCAGATGTTGTAGCAGTCTGACAGAAGTTTATTCTTCTGCAGCGCCGCTTGTTGTATCTCTCTGTGAGAGATCGATTTCGTTCTTTCAGACTCTCTTTAGAGATAAAATAATCTTGTTTCACGGTTTTACGTTACGTTTCTCAGTCAATCAGTGGGCCTACTAACGTTAGTGGCCTGCATGCTACAACATTATTGTGAGTCATTACGGTTTCGAACCTTAAACCTTTACATAAAACCTGTTGTTGCAGATATGACATCTTTAAGTGGAAAATCTGATAAGGAGATCAGTCAGCTGCTGGATGAATATGGCATTAAACATGGACCCATAGTAGGTATGTGATATTAAACCTTTTGTCTTTTTGAGTAAATTGTAACATGATAGTCATAAAAGAATTATAAACATTTTCAAATTTGCAGAATCCACACGGAAGCTCTATGAAAAGAAACTGATTGAAGCCATGACCAAAAAAGCTAATCCTTCCCCGTCTGACAAGACATACTACCGAGAAGAACGTAAGAAAAAAAAAGAGAGACAAGCTTTGACATTCTCCACATTGAAGGTGTAGAATTACACTTAGAAAATTTTCTTTTGTTTTCATAGAGGAGGAAGTGGAATATATTACCTATCAGCCCGTAAGTAAAAACCGAACTTAACTTGAAGGATAACTGCTCTATTATTATTATTATTTTATTATTATTATTATCATTATTATTGTTGTTAAACCATTTTTCAAATTCGGCAGCCACAACTGAGCATGTACGATGGATCTGGTGATGTGTAAGTAGCTTATTTCATTTTCCTGACTATGTTTTCTTCACATTTCTTCAGGGGTTTCTTCAGATCTTAAAAAGCCTTAATTTGTCCTTCCCCAATTTAAGGCATTAAAAAGGTCTTGAATCAGAGCAGAAAGCAGCAGATGCCGTAATGCAGTTTTGAAAAAGAAACAGAAACGAAATGACCATTTTAAGTTTAAAAGTTAAACAATTTTTTCTTTGCACCTTTTAATTACTCTGGAATTAGAAACAGAATTATTTCTATTACTATTATTATTGATTTTACAGGGTATGGTGGTTTTTGTAAATAAATACCTCCACTTTATTAAGGCAGGTGGTGATCACATAGAGGTTTCTAGATTTAAATTCAAAGAGATACTATACTCTTTGCATGACCTGACGTTTTATTCGTATGCAGAATGAACATCAGGAGCGCTGAACACTCATGCAGTGTGTTTTATTCATACTGGAAGCCGGGGGGCGCTCTCGCACAGAAAGTGCAAAACAGACTCATAGAAGTAATAATTTATGATGTGCAGGACGTCCCTAATATAGACAAAAGCATCTGGCTATCCCTGTAGCTGAGGTGAATAAAAAGCAGAAACGTTTTTACTGATGAAGTGTGAAGACAATAAACACATGATTGCGAAAAGTTATCAAGTTATCTTCAGGTAATAAATAAACTATATGAATAATGCAGTACTGTTGACTTATCATTTAGTATAGAAACTATTAAGTATATTTCCTGCCTTATTCTGTGATAAAATCGGAAAAGGGTGTTCGTAGTAACCTTTATAAACCAATCATAAAATTGCATTAGTGAAATGTAAAAAAAAATATTTTAGCCCCTTGCTGCAGCTAAAGTTACTGCCACAGGCTACACACAACAATATAAACAACAGCTGTGCATGCTCTCTTCACAACGTTCTTGTCAAATAATAATAATATGAGTATATCAGCACACTGCTCCGCTGAGAACTCACCGGCAGACGCGGACGTTATTGAAGGCATCTGGTAGCACACTAAATTACTAAAGGTGTCTGAACGTGAGGGATCGTCCCGGATGAGATCGTCAGGTAAAAGGTCATCATAAGAATCATTTCATTTTATTTACGGCTAAATTATTATGCATTCATTTTACTAATAGTTTGGTTCGTCAGTCCTTCACAAAAGCATTTAATTACAAAAGAAAATTAATAAATTGACAAAAGGGAACTCAAGGGGAAAGGGGGCCGGTGCTCAAGCACCCTCTGCACCCCTGGTGAAGATTTTGTTGAGTAATTTACTCGCAGTGTAGAGGTATCTTATCCTTAAAAATAGAAGAAATACAGTGTCTCCAAGGATATGAAAACATTTTCCATATTCTGTTTTTGTAAAATGAATGGAAAGTTGTATTTTCAAACTTTGAAGTTATACAACACTTTGACAGTACATACACAGATAAGAAACCTGCAGAAACCCTGATGTTTAGCAGTAATCTGACATCTATCAAACATCTGAGATCACAAATGCTTACAGTAATTGTATATGTGTGATCTTTCCCTAGCACGAGGAGGTCAAAGGTCATCGGTGGCAATTTTGCCCATGAGTGAGATTTAGTTGTTCCTTTTTCATCAAATATTTTAGCTTAAAAGTAGTTTGCACCTAAATGCTAACTGGATATATGTCCTCTCTCCACAGCATACCGAGGTCTAAGCTGACTGATTACAGAGATGGAGACCTAGGCTATAACAATGAGTCCGTTTTTGTTTTAACAATATTATGTGTTTATCTTATTTTTGTCTCGTTCTACATGTTACTACAATTTGTGTATAATTCTGTAATACAATAACCTCACATAAAAATAAATGAAATGTCCTCACTGTCTATTTTGAAGGCCCATGATCAGCCCAGCTCGCTCGTCCTATCAGAGCTCTTCTCGGCCCGGTCCGTCAGTCTCCGCATCCATGCAGCGTGGTCCGTCCAGTCCAGAGAGCAGCAGATCTGGAGGGGTCCCGGGCTGGCTTCGTGTCCTGGTGTTTCTTATCATTGCTGTGTTTCTTTATTACGTGTACACGTGTATGGAGCCTGCAGAGGAGACCCCCTTTAAAAGCATTAAGTAGAGGAATAGTGAGATGTTTTAAATATGTTCATCAGCCCCAAACTAAACTGATTCAGTACAAAACAACAAAATATAGCCAGGATTAAGAGCAAATAATATTCTGTTTGAGTACAGATTGTGAGGTTTAGTACCATTTGTCGTACATCCATAAACTTGTGCATAATGTGTAAAGTTTTATCCACATACTTTGTGGATTTTTAACCGATACAGGAAGACTATCTATATTAAGAAATTTCAGATTTTTTTTTTATCATTGGGGCATTCAAGTGTCTTTATAAACTTATTTTCTCATGAATTGTATGTCAAATCCTTTTGCTGTGGCCGTGTATTTAGGGCTTGTGTTCATGTGGTATTCTGTAGCACGCTATTTGTCTTCAGAGTTTTTTAAATAAATTCTAAGGTTCTGAATTTAAAACTGAAGAGATATAGGCAATAAAGTGCTAGTTTTTGAATAATAGTTACAGTTAAAGGCCACTGTTAGTTACAATGCAACAACCCCTTCTGCCAAGACTAGATTCACAGTATAATAAGCTTTAAGTGCCTTATTACTATTATGGTAAATTATTAAGGGTATAAATTGTATAAATTTTTTATTAAATAAATTCATTAATTTCTTCCTGCTGCTTGTCACTGACAGGTAAACACTACCAAAATGCCGTATATATATATATATATATATATATATATATATATATATATATATATATATAGTATTATAATATAGTGTTGCCAAAATGGTTTTGTTTTTGTTGACAACCTAAGCCACACATTTTGCAAAGTGAACAAAAAATGTCCAAACACTTCTTAAATTCCCAATGTTTTTTTTTTTCATGTATTTATCGACTTTATTAAATCCTTTGACCAAAAAAGAAACAAAGTTTGCTTTAATAAAGTTTCCAGCAGCATGCGTGAAGACTTCTGGTATTGTTAAAAAGCTCTAGGAGAGAGACAGCAGATGTCTGGGAGTTAGTGCTGTCAAAACAACTAATCATAATCAAAATAAAGGTTTTTGATAACATAATATACGAGTGTGCACTGTGTATATTTATTATATATATATATATATATATTTATTTATTTATTTTTCAAGAAAAATATGGTATGTTTATATATTATATTTAGATAAAATATTAAATACATGTATAAATACATTATATAATTATGAATTATTATTACATAATAAACAGTATACATACATATAATATGTAAACAAAAACTTTTATTTTTGACTGCACTACTGGTAATATATTGCAAAATCTTTTTATTTCTTGTTTGCGTTCAATGAAGTGAATAAACGGTAACAAATTAAATTAAGGAAATTCAGCTGGAAACCTCAAATTACACATTTACTCAGATATGAGTGCTTTATCAAAGTGAAGGTATCCATAAAAACATCAAAACCCATACATGATCTCTGTACGGATCAAAAGGATGGCAGAAAAAAAGTTCTTGACAATTACTGTCAATTGTAGCAACTGTGGGCTTGGTAAAAGTATAAATAATGAATAAGTATGAATAAAAGTCCTTAAATATTCTGTATTTTCCGGACTATAAGTCGCACATTTTTTCATAGTTTGGCTGGTCCTGCGACTTATAGTCATGTGCGACTTATCAAAATTAATTTGACATGAACCAAGAGAAATGAACCTAACCGTCTCCAGCCACGAGAGGGCGCTCTATGCTGCTCTGTGCTCCTGTAGTCTACACTGAAGACATATAGCGCCCTCTCGCGGCTGTAGACGCTAATGCTTTCTCTTGGTCCTTGGTTCTAAATAAGTGCGACTTATAGTCCAGTGCGACTTAAGCACTATTCGGACGGGACTAGTTTTCTAAACTACGTTTGAGTTTCGATTCTTACCACCTGACGTCTGTGATTTTCATGTACCAATTCGGACGGGACTAACATCTCCGTGTTTATTACAGAGGTGGGAGGGTCTGATTTGTGCATCTGGGCGTCACAGAGATCACGCACTCTGTGTATCCGTGCATTGCATTGCATTCATTCAGAATGATTGCCTTAGTATTATTACACAATGAATACTAAATGGCTAGTATAACAAAACCATGTTAATGTGTGGTTCCTTTAGTTTAACTTGTTTTCCTTTTTTTTTATTAAATGTAATTAAAACATTATGTAACCGAGTACATAAATGAACGTGAGTAATCTTACCTGATGCTGATATTACAATAGCCGGTATTAACAGTTTACGCGATCTTGCTCTTGATTTTATTATTTGTATTATTTTTTTTATTACTATTTATTTGCCACTAAACAAATATATCAAACACAGCGCGCGGTAAGAGCAACTATGGTAATTCACTTTGGCCAAAACACACAAGGAAACGCGTTGTGAAATAAAATATCACCGGCAATCACAGACATTCACATTCGGAAGGAATTAGTTTTCTCAGAGTATAACTGAGTTTGCTGAAAAACGGTAGGTAATTTGCTCTGGAATTATCACAGAGGTTGTGTGAGAAAAACGCAGATTTCTCTAACGACCCCCTGTAAAACTAGTCCCGTCCGAATAGGGCTTTATATGTTTTTTTCCCCTCATCATGACGTATTTTGGGACTGATGCGACTTATACTCAGGTGCGACTCATAGTCCGAAAAATACGGTTATTCCGAGGGACTGCAACATCAGATGCTGGTTCTGAAAAAGTAGAGATGTAAAGTCATTAAAGTGCAGTACAGCATTAGAATTAATTTAAAAAACAAAGTATAGATGACAAGATAAAAATATACACGATTTTAAATTCAATGCATGTATACATTACAATCTGACACATTACTGCAGATTCTGTAAAGTGGAAAATACTGTAATTCGCTACATTGCCCTGTCCACTCAAGATCATGTAATTAGGAAATAAATAAGTAACAAGTAGTTATTGAGTGTAAGACAAAAGTGAATGAACACACCTCGTGAAAATTCTGCAGAAAGAAAATGTGGCAAGTTTAGGCTGAAAGATGTCCTTTTCTCAAGCAAGTCAAGTTCTTTCCACAGGACAGTATCAATGACAAGCTTAAGCAAATATGAAACTTCACACAGCATTGCTTGTACACACACCTGAAGGACCTTTGCAACAGAAGTATGAGCATCACTTAGGTGCTATCGAGGGCATGTTGTCTTGAGGATAGTCTGCTTGAATGAAACATAACCAGATATTCAACAAATTAATTCATATAAAGCATATATTATATAGAGAGAGTTACAAGATGTTATGATCTGTTCTGTAAAATACTTTTGTAACATTACAGTATATTTAACAAACATACAAACAAGAAAAAATAAAGCAGACATCTATTACCTTTCCGCATTGATTAAAGGCTTGATTCTCCATTTTCTTCGGGTTTTGTTTAGCAACAGAAATGTTTAAATGGGGCTCGCAAACATATCAGCTCAGCCTGAGAGGTGTTTTAGACTGAAACTCCTGGCTCTCTCCAAAAGATGTGCTTTTGAACTCTGAGAGAAAGACCCTACCATTAGTGTCACCAGTGAGTAACGCTTGTCTGTCTGCATCTGGTGCACTGTTAGTGTGACAGACGACGAGGTTTCAGACAGACAATAGCTTTAGTTGTCTTAACACAAACTAAAAATATCTATGAACTAAAAACACCTTGTGTATCTAGAAGGTGAGTTTTTATTTAAAAACAAAACAACAAAAAAACAGGTCACGACAATACAGTATAATTGCAAATCAAACACGGGCACACTTGTGTTTGCTACAGCATATACTAAATCACAGGTTTTTGTAAAAAAAGAGGATTATAGTTTTAAGCTTTTTAGGAGTATTCTATTAGAAGGCAATTTTATAAGTGGAATGCTTATTGATCAGTGTCTTGCAGTTTGTTATTTATTCCTATTATAAATCTGCATGACAGTGCATGGCATGGGAACAGTCCTGAACATGTAAATAAGTGGTCTGATTGGTTATGTTTGACACCTCATGCCTTTCACTAATTAAATCCAAGCTGAAGGTTGTAGATTTCTGCTTAGTCCTTGGTCCTTAGATTGGTAAAGGGAGAGAAAAGCCACATATCTGTTCTTAAGCTCCTCCATCCGTTCGGCTAAAACACAAACAAAAAAAAACAAGCAAATTATTCAGAAGTTGGAGCGCAAAGTTTCACTCAAATCCAAGAAAACACTCACGCAGTGTGCACTTCTTCCCTTTAGACCAGTACTGCTTTTCTGTCTGCAGCTGTCGCTCTGTTTGTGTGAGAGACGATGAGGTCTCATACAGCTGCATAAGAGCCTCCAGCTCCTGAAACGTAAAAGAAGAATACACAAAACGGCTGTCCAGAGAGTATCCAGACATGTAATTCAAAACTCTCTTCAATGGCATTCTTTTCAAAAACAACTGCATTCTACCTAGAAACATAAAAAACTGTGCAAATTCAGAATAGATTACAGGTATTAATGTTCAGTTTCCAATGCACAGACCAAAGATTTTGCTTCATAAGACCTCAATATATTGTCAGGAGCCATTTGTATTACATTTAGCGTCCCCTGATTTTTACTTTTTTTTGACTGTAACCACTGACTTGTTTTTCACACATTGCCAAGGACTATGGTCTAAGCTAAAAAAAAAAAATACCAGTAACTAAAAAATCTTTACTGTTATACAAGAAAAAAAAAGCCAATTAACAGCAAATTTTCATTTTTGAGTGAACGATCTCTTTAAGTAACTGCAGATAAATGATGAAGGATGCTTTACCGTATTACAGGTGTGCAGGAGCTGATGTACAGACGGAAACACTTGAGCACCAGAACTGAGGACCGGAGGGGATCTTTGGCAGTACGCCTTGAAGTCTGTTGTATAGATGTGTCCAAAAGCCGTCATGAGCTGAGACATGTCTGAGATGGCCACTTTCAGCGCACAGGGGGACAGAACAGCTGCCGAACCTGACGAATGTGACTGCAGGAACTCACACTGAGGAACAGAGAGAATCATGCTATTATTATGGAAACCAAACACATCATATCAGATCTGAAAAATGGCACATGATGTTCCCACCTCGTTGTGGAGCTCGACTAGTGTGCTCTGCGTAGACTGCAGCAGCGCCATGGCCTCTGTCAGGCTTTCTTCTCCATGACTTCCTAGTCGGGAATGTTGATCACTCCTTCAACAGCAGCACATAACAACTGTGTTAAAGACAGCGGTTGAAAACATACATGGGTGCAGAACAATCATACAGACCTGTTTATGATATCACCCGGTTTACTGTGTTGTTTTCCATTCGTTTTTTTTTTTGTGAGTTGACTGTGTGCGTATTAGATGTTCACGGATATGTGCAGGCCACGGGTTGCAGACTGGATTCAGGAGCACATCCAGGTCTGGTAAGTGATCCTGAAACATTAGTTCCTGAAGGAGATCATCGTTCCTCACATTGTCATCACAAGAGGATGAGTTCTGCCTACATCCATCAAAACAAACACAATAGAAACAAGCACATGCAAATTATCGCAGGGGCTTCGGAGGGCAGGAATTAAGGATGAAGTTAAATCAATGTTACAAAAAGCTGCAAAAGTCAGATACCTAAAGTTGATGGAGGAGTCTGCTTGAATGACCATTAGAAGCTGCTCCAGAAACCTCAGCTGCTGTAATGGTGGTGCAAGACCCTGGAAATATAACACACAACAGGACACTTTAATTCAATATGTTAACCAAAGTTAATGAAGTATTCAACAGCGTGAAAGATCACATTTTCAAAAACATTTCAGAGGAATCTCTATTCTGCTCGATACATAAAATGCACGAGACAGTGTAAAGATCAGCATTGTATAACTTCATACCTTGATTAAATCCTGGTCGTTAGCTTTACATAACATCATTTCAAAACCAAACCGTGCGAGTTCTGTGTGCAAGAGAGAAAGCACAACAAAACAATAAACATATATAACTATATATTAAACAATAAGCATATGAAAATAACATAATAATTTGAAATAGCAGACAGAGACTTCGCTGGATCTTCTTATCTTTGTAAATAAATATCAGAGTAACAGATTTTAAACCGAACTTACTTATTCTAACCTGTGCTTATTAAAATATCTAAAAGAAAAAAGTAATCCTTATTTTTGTTTTAATTTAATACAATTAGCAATCCTTACATAGAGTCATTAAATGTCATCAAATGATTCTTGTTCTAAATAATGGTAAAAATGTACGCAGTCATTATTTTATGCTCAGAAAAAAAAAAGATTTTGACAAGACACGTTCTAATGTAACAGAAAAAAACTACATTTAAAGATTAAAATTAATTTAGAATGTATAGTTTTTATGCCTGAAAACCTCTTTTCGTCTTTGACCCATACAAGGCATTACCTTGAACTAAATCCTCATTCTGAGTTGCTTTAATTGTGGAAAACTTCTCCTTTAGGGATGGACAAATGCTTTGTAAAAACAAACACACAAACAAAGCAAGGCATTTTAGTACACAGATCTGCAAACTACAAACTTGTCATTATTCTAATCATGTTTGATAGTCATTTAGGCATCAGACCTGGCGCAAATCCACTTGAGGATATCAGTCCTGTGTAAAGAGGGAGAGCAGAGGAGCTCGTGCACACTGTCCGGCTCCCGCAGGTACAGCCCGTCCACCAGAGGACAGCCCACACTCTGAGCCACAACAATAAGTTACTGTGTTTTACTGACAATTTGCTCGGGTTTCCAATATTTGTCAGGCTCGCTAAACAGATACATATGCAGCATTCATTGAGCCTGACAGACGAAACGATAACGTTAACTAAACCAGCAATAATATCAAGTACTGTATTGTTTTTCTATTACACAAATGATGTCCTGAATTGTGAAAAAAAGTGATATCTTAAACTATGTGATTTTAACAGTTAACGTACACAAACTAGCAGCTCACTGACCCCAAAAAACACTAACGTTACTACAGACCCAGCACAGCGAGTTTTGAATCCGCGAAACATCAGAAAATGATTGAGTGTGTCATTTTCTGTGTGTGGTGTGTCTATGAAGATGTGTAAACTACCTGAAGGGTGTTGTAAACTCGAACAGACAGCAGCTGCTCTTTTGAATTGCCCGCCATGTTTGTTATTCCTGCAGCGCGTGCGCGTCTGTGCGTGCGTCCGCGTCATTCAGCGCATGCGGCTACAGCGACCCCCGGCGGCCGCTAGCATATTACAACGAAACACAGTCCACAATAGGTTACTATACAGGCTTAGCTAAGTAGGGTTATAATATTTACATTGAGAATTATACAGATTTGAGCACTTTTGTTTGGTGATTCAGTAAAACAAACAGTGTGGGATGTTCATTTCTTATATTTCAGGTATGGATGTATGTGTGTTTATATTTCTACACATCCTCTAACTGCTTTTAATTATTCATTTTAGATCATATGCAAACTAATTTATCAATACATCCCAAAAAAAAATTTCTGGTACAAATCAAATCTCTTATGTACGTATGAAACAGCTTGATTAAATGAGTCTAAAATATTTGTTGGACAAAAATATGTTTTTATTTAAATTAGGTTTTCATCAGTGTTGCTAGAATGATGCAATAACCAAGAAAATAAAAAAATCACAAACAATTTGCTATATTCTCTATTGTGTCCCTTATGTAAAAAGGTATCTTCCACATAAACTGAGAAAAAGACAATTTCATAGTTTGTTTAAATGTGCTGGCTAAACATTAGGCCTACATAATATCACATGAGATCTTTTGTTATGATATGGAGTAAGCCTATAGTGTCCAGTAAGTTGTTCGGTAAAAACACGTTGATGACATGAAAGGCAGGTTGAGTCCCAATACAATCATGTGAGCTTAATCATCAGTGAAGTTTAAAGATCTGGTCTGAGCGAGTGCAGTTTCAAATATTGCACTGCCCCTGAAACAAGGGGATGAGATGTAAAGTTAGTACAGTCTACCTCAGTTAACTAAACTATAAAAATAATGGAAAGAATGAGTATACATCTATTTTCTAATGATGCTTTGCTGTTACTCTGCTCACCCTCCAGTCTCAAATCCCAATGCTGTGACGAAGATGTTGATAAGAACGGTAAAGAACACAAACACAGTTGCTGCGTCATTCATTGTGTTAAGTCTCGGCTGTTTCTTAACATCATTCAGGTCATACTTCACTGAAGGGAGCAAGAGAAAACACATAATGTTACATCAATGAAATTACAGCAGAATACTTTCAAAGAGATAACTAACCAATGAAGATGAGCAGGAGGCCAACAATGACCTGCAGTGAGATGGACAGTGAGATCAGAGCGATGAGAGGAACGTAGAAGCGGTGCTGTGCTCCTGAATGCAGCACTGTCTTCAGCTGAGAGGAGTTCGCCATCAGAAGAGCCACATCCAACATGCTCTGCGCTGCACTCTTCTTAGTAGCGTAATGATTCATGTTGAAGGGACGCTGTGTGCTCCCTGCGCCAGGAGCCTGACAGGGAGTGAACATTACTAACAAAAATCTGTTGGTGAACACTGTAAACATTCAACATATTTTCTATTCCCTCCTAATTTTATATATATATATATATATATATATATATATATATATATATATATATATATATATATATATATATATATATATAAATGTTAAATGGTAAAAAAGCTGTCACTTGGGCAGTACCTTTTCAAAAGATACACCTTGGCACCTGAAGGCTCCATTCTTGTACCTTAAAGCTATATATGAGTACCTATAACATACAGGTACCATCCCAGTAACAGCTTTTCTCCCTTTTTCTGAGAGCGTACATATGATTATATTGCTTAGACGACAAAAAATCTTCAGGCAAATACAATACAACAAAGGTTTTTGAATAATTGAGACCCCAGACAGGAGGGTTACAGTATGTCTTAAGGGCTAAGTCTTGAGGGTCAGTGCTATGAAACCAATAAGTTCAAGTTCATTAAAAAAAATAAAAGTGTTGTATCATATGTGTAATAATCATTTTGTATTTCCCAAGAACATAATTCACAAAAATCCTCAATTTGATCATTTATTGTTTCTCTTATTTTGCATTTCTTTTGAAGAGTTCATGTAGCTTGTTCCTGAATAGTTAAGAGATGGATACATTTTAAACAGGGTATAACAACTCTGTTCTGGTTATATACAAAATAAGGGAATGATAACATCTCCAAGGTAAGACTGCATCTGTGTGTCTGTCCGCATAGCAGTTTTGGGTGGTGAAGAAGGGTGTTCTCCAGTTCTTTCAAACCTAATGTTTCATTCTGTAAGAGCAGACAAGTACACTCCCTAATATGCTATTTATAGTGTTACAAAAACAGTACTGGTTTAATTCCTCTTTTACATGTAACTTTTAATGCACTCCAATAGATGTTTATTATAATATTTTGTAAAACTGGATATAGGCTGGCTAATCCATAAACATGTAAACAAAATGATAAGAACGAATAATACAGAATATAAACCATCAGGCTACAGTATATGATCACCTATAGTTATCCCTTTAAGATAAATAAAACGACACGTCTCCATTTTATCCTTTTTGCGTTAAAAAAGTACAAACTTTTTCCCTTTTTTTAAAAAATAAAAAGCATCAAACATCAATATAAACTTTACCTCCACCGTTCCTGGTTCTTTAAGAGGTTGGTTCTCCTCCATAGAGACGGATGCTTAGCTTTGACTAATCAGACAATTTAAAAGAAGCATTCGAGAA
Source organism: Carassius auratus (assembly GCF_003368295.1). Taxonomy (NCBI): domain Eukaryota; kingdom Metazoa; phylum Chordata; class Actinopteri; order Cypriniformes; family Cyprinidae; genus Carassius; species Carassius auratus. The sequence continues at coordinate 793,734 of NW_020523328.1, forward strand.
GCTCACGAATTAATACAAAAACCGCGTGAGAAATTAGTGATTTCTGCACTAAAACATAACAAACAACTGATTGCACCTTCAGCTCTGCTCTGGTTGTTAAGAGTATTAGTAGTGGTGAGGACTGATTCATCCCAGTGACTCGAATCTTTTGTTTACTTTCACTATAAAGAGTCGTTATGATTCGTTCAGGGACTCGTTCAGTAGTGCACAGTTACGTCAGCATTCCTTTAATTACCGGTTTTTAAATCAACACGTTTACATAATGATTACTCACCTCATGTATTCTACTGACACAACAAAACATCTAGATATTTTTTTGATAACTCATCTACCAAGCCATTACCAAATAACAAAAAAAACTGGAAGGCCTTTAACATAAAACAATTTCGTCTTTTGTAATTATCTCAGTAATTTGACTTGAAACAAACTATGAATGCGAATTGTGTCCTCCCAGGATGTTTTGCTCCAGCAAAGCCAGGAAATGCTCACTTACCTCATTCCATGACAATTCATCCAGCATCCCAGCACCATCCCAACTCCAAATAAAGTAATTATGCTTAATAAGCAGAGCTCCATCATGGGCAGCAAGACAGTTACATTAACCTTGTCTCCCATTGGTATCATTTAATTCAGATAAATGTAATGGAAAAATGGTAGTTAATCCCTTAAAATGTAAGTCACGTTCTCGTCCTGTCTAAGTGGCCAGCTCCTAGCCAGAGTAACCTGCAATGAGAACCAGAACAAACTATTTACAGAATACAAAGTTTGCCAAAATGTGAAGCAAAAGTGTTGCCCATCCCAAAATGATAACCAGAATGACTTTATCTTTCCAAAAAAGATTCGGAAGAGGTGTTCTGGCAGTTTGTGAAGCTTTGTCATCAAGCAGAAGAAATAATCACAAGCACACAATAAAACACAACCACAGACACTGGTCAAAGTTATTATTGTAGAATACTTTGATTTGATTTTTTATACAGACAAAAAGTGTTGACTTATTTTCCCATTAAATTCTTAGATTTCCATACAGTTTAGTCTACAGTATACAGCTGTGTTCTTTCATCTTAGATAGATACTTTTTTTCTCTTAAGTAACAGGCAGGTAATTATTAATATATTTCATAGTTTAATTTTTTTTTTTTCCTTTTTTCCATTGTAGAGCAGTAAGTGTATTTTCAGGATAATGTGCAACTGTTTTTCCCCCCATCGGCTAAAAGAGCACTGATGGAAAAAGACAATAATAATAATCATAATAATAGTCATAATAATAGTAATCATAATAATGTACAAGCTGTTCAATTGTAATTCTTTACAAAAAAGTAAAATAAGAAAGAAATTAGAAGAGACAATAGAGTAAAGCAAAAAAGAAAGAAAAAAAAACAAAACTTAATCTTAAATCGTAAACAAAAGACGCACATGTGCACATTTTGGCAAAATGTACAGTAATGGTGCAGTTGTACAATAATTTATAACTTTTATATTAAATATAGTATATTATTTACTTTTTTTCACCTTACCTTGCATTTTCTACAACAGAATGAAACAAAATGAAGGCAGATGAAGGAGATTTTGGATTATTTATTTTCTAATATATATATATATATATATATATATATATATATATATATATATATATATATATATATATGTCACTCTATCAGGAGTCTTGATAAAGTGGCTGTCTGTTGTGGTGGAGAGGAGGGATACCATACATATGCCACTGTGAAAAATATCTGTCTGGAGAGTTCAATGATTGGGGTATACGTCTTATATATAGTTGTTAGATTTAGAAATGATTAAGAGACGAGCATAGCTTGAGGCCTATTTTGGTAGTTAAGCTTTGCTGAGGATAAGATAAGGTTAGGAAATGTTTCTTTATTATGGTATAGCAGGTTCAGTGACCTATCCTCCCTGACCACCACTTTGACTTGCTGACTGTGTGTGGGCCTTTAAATGGGTTCAGCCCATGAGACCTGCCAGCGCTCTCGACACTAGAGACTCCACTGGAACTGTCTGAGCCCGATCGAACCCGGAGAAAGGTCGGACACACTCATGCAGATAGAACACAGTTTTGCTTGAAGGAATATTCCGAGTTCAATGCATGTGAAGCATTTGTGACATTATGTTGATTACCACAAGATATACTTTTAAATTAAAATGTATAAAAGAAAATGTGAGGCAATTGTTGATAATAAATTAAGTTGCAAATATTAAGGTTGCGATGTAGCACCTTCAATGAAACTGAATGGTTGTTGAAGGATTTAAAAGAAAAAAATGTGACAATTATAATCGTAAACATTGAATTTGATTAATTCTATTGTAAAAATGTTTATTTAACCTTTAAAACTGTTAAAACAATCATTTTTACAATCATTTTAGGGTTTTATGGTGTCACATCATCATTCATACGCTTTGCATCTTCTGGCTATACTATTGAAACAATGAGTATTTTAATGTTCACAGATTGGCCCCATTCACTTTCATAGCAAGCCTTTCCGTATCCTCCAGATTTTGGATTTTTCTTAAACAAAAGCAGTGACTGAGCCCAGAATATTCCTTTAAAAATGGGTTTCCATTTAAAGATCCAACGACAAAACTATCTGCTAGTCGTAGAACAAGTCAACCCATTTCAGGCAATGTGTTTTTTGGCATACTATAACAAGTAGTCAGATTGGCAGTGCGACACTGCTCCACCTCCAGGCTCCACGCCACAGACAGGGCAGAGTATCAGGAGGAGAACATCAGCATGGATAATAGCACATTAATGACAGCACAGATGCACTGGAAGGAGAAACGCGTGTCCTCCAACCACTTAAGAGCCACAGTGAAGCATCAACGGACAAAAGTGAAGTCAAACAATGAAGGTGTAAAGCAAGTAATATGATATCAACATGCTCCACAAAGACACGACCGACCAATGCAATGACATGATCTAGTGACATTCATGCTTGCATTGTCTGCTTTCAATATTCGCCAGTTTCTTTGAACTGGACAATCTAGAAAAGTATTCTATACAGATAAAGGTTTTTTTTTCTTCAAGATCCATATGTACATGAAGCGTATTTCACAGAGCTGTGGGCAGGGCAGTCTGTTGCATAAGTGCCAGTCTCATTCCCCGAAATGATTGTAATAAGTTGCAATGCATCGACTGAAGTGGTATCATAATAACGATACCATTCTAGACGATTATTGGGTATAACAGGAGGCAACCCTCAAATGGTACAACTGATCAGTGGAACGTCAATGGAATGTAACTGAATCAAACACACTATCATCTGACATGGAGAATCATGCATGTCTTTACATACAGTATATAATAGGGATTACTTGTTCTGAAATGCTAAAATATAGAACAATAGCCAGACAGTGTGTCTATCAAAGTCCACGGTGAACCCTGATATTGTGCAAAAGTAATGATACCCTCACGGATTGTCCATCTTTAGTATCTTTCATCTTTTTTTTTTTTTTTACTATGGTGTGGCAGTATATGATGGATTCCCTACCCTGGTGACCACAGTCTGCAGATATTCATAATCTGATAAATATTTCACATACAGTACATGAGGAAAGCAAGTCTGAGTGCGAATGTATTTAAAGGGCCAGCAGGTATGCATGTACTGAGTAGAATTATTTGAACATGTTTAAAGGGTTGATGCATTTGTTGGTGTCATCTGCACAACATGAATTGTAATGGCTTTTATGTGAAAGAAATATAAGACACCATTAAATGTCGAGTCTGGGCAAACCCACTGAAATCCTTTAAATCCAATTTCAGCTACTTTGAACAAGGTATAACATATTAACAAGGCCATTTTGTCATAAGGCTGATTGCCATTGCTGAGATGGAAAACCACCGAAATCCCACCCACGATCACTGAATTGCTGTGATGGGATTGCCCAAATCCTCTACCCTGTAGTATATTCTTAACATGAACATGTTGCATAAATGTTTAAAATATCATGAGCATGATTTCAGTTTAATTCTCCCTTAGAATGAAGCTAAAAATTACCCAAAAATAATACTTCTTTTTTTTTCATTTACATAAAATGCTGCAAACAATGCTCGTTAAAATGGTGCGGCGACGTTTTTGTCTTCTTTTTGTTATCAGCAGACAAATTATAATTGACTTAATCTAAGCTTCAAATTAATATTATCTTTGCTTTGTTAGTACTTCTTTTTCTAGATTTTTTTTATGCTTTTAGGACAGACACAACACACACAGACACATAGAGAGAGAGAGATAGACAAAGTGAAAATGAAAGAAGATCTGGGTGATCACAATAAATAAATGAATAAATAAATAAATAAATAATAAATCAATCAATAAATAAAATGTTTTAAAGCTAATCCATAAAGCACTCAGAGTAATACAAGTCGTTTTCTGTGATATCGCAATGATAATCTGAGCACTCAGGATGATGGTGGCGATAGTAAGAAGTCACACATGATAATAATAATAATATTGAGTTTAGTAACACCGATAAAAAGTAAAGTGAATGGACCCCTACTCCACCTGTAGGGAACATATTCCTTTGCATTATGAGAGGTCAATAGTCACCAGCACTAAAGAGCCGCTAAAATCCATCGGGTCTGGATTCCTCACCTTCTCAGGTCTGTCCAAAGGAACCACAGACATGCAGCAGACTGGCCTCCTCTCCCCACGGTGAGAGGAGAGGTGTCTGTGGGGCTGTTGTTGAGACATGAGGAGTGAAAGTGCTTTCGGTGGATGGTGGTAGTGGGCAAATGATTGGTCTTAGTGTTGGGGGTAAACCACCTACAACATGTCCGTAGGAGCCTCCCCCACCAGCCTGACCCACACAGGTCCGCATCCTCAGAGTTCTTAAGGTCTTATCCTCTTGAGCGTGGTCAGTCATAGAGAGGTCTCCAGGGCAAGGAGAGGGTACAGCTGTTGAGAGGGGGTTGTCCAGTGCCCGTCTGGGCCTGTGGGGAGGTTCAGATGGTAGACGTCGCTCTCAATGGCATTATTGTTACGGTTAGGTGTGACGGGGAGGCTGTACTGCCGGTAGGGACGGGGGTGGGAACGCTGCGGATGCTGGACCGGAGGAGGAGGGGGCTTTCGGAAGGCCGGATGCAAGTGCTGGTTGTGTCTCGACCACTCCGATTCGTCGTCAATGTCGGTGTCGTCGATCAGCGGGATGTTGTGGATGAAGTCGTTGATGAGAAACTCGGGGTGCGCCATGAAGTTGTGGATGGAATTCCTGGACGCGGGTTTCTCGATTCCGTCATAAAGGGAGCTACGGAACGCTTTCACCACCCGCATCTACACGTGAAGAGAGGGGACGAGGCACAGAGAGAAAACAGAGTGGGAGAAGTGAGGACAGGAAGAGGGTTGAGACAGAGGAGAGTGGGAGCAAAGAAATCTCTCAGTACATGTGTGATAGAAAAGATCTGAATCACTGTAGAACCTGTTCTGAACATGCCTTACAATGCACAGACAGCTCAAGATCAGGTTGCACTAACTGAATCTGTCTGTCTTTTTTTTTTATTAGGGTATAGTAATAATTTTATTTTGGTACTTGAAGGTGCAATGTGAAATTTCTAGTCACAAAAAACAAGAATTGCGCAAAAGTTTTTGTTGCAAATTCTTGAGCCCATTACATGCTTCAGTTTTAGTGTGAACGCTTAAACCTAAAGTATGCTTCAGATTTAATGTGAATTTTTAAACACAAAGTATACTTTAGTGTTGATGCAAATGCTTAAGCCCAAATTATGCTTCAGTTTTAATGTGAACGCTTAAGCCCAAAGTACAGAATGCTTTAGTTTTAATGTGAACGCTTAAGCCCAAAGTATGCTTCATTTTTAATCTGAAAGCTAAAACCCAATGTATGCTGCAGTTTTGTTGCAAATGCACAAGCCAGAAGTATGCTTCAGTTTTATTGTGAAAGCTTAAACCCAAAATATACTTCAGTTTTGATGCAAAAGCTTAAGCCCAAAGTACAGAATGCTTTCGTTTTAATATGAACGCTTAAACCCAAAGTATACTTCAGTTTTATTGTGAATGCTTAAACCCAAAGTATGTTTCAGTTTTGGCACAAATCTAAATCCCAAAGTATACTTTAGTTTTAATGCAAATGCTTACACCCAAAGTTTGTTTCAGTTTTTACACATATGCTAAATTGTCAAAACTGAAACTGTGTACTTTAGTTTTGATGCAAGCGTTTACAATATATTTACTGCAGAATATGTAACCTTTCGAAGTATACTCCATTTGACATCAATTAATTCAATCACTGATTCATTTGGGAATGAATAAGCGCTACGTTTTGTTCCTTAAAGACATCAGTTAATTCTGCTATGGCTTCATCTGGAACTATTGGTGGACCAAAAATAGGCAAAGTAACTGACAATATTCTGTTTGAAATCTAAATTACCCCTAATGTTTGAACTTTGTTTTAGTGAAATGTTAAATTAAAATAATACCATACTTGCAATTATGTCATTCTTTACTGGTGTAAATATTCAACATTCTTGCATATATGATATGATATTGCTTAATAGGTTGGGAAATCATTACAAAAACACTATAGACATTGTTTTACTGGTTTCTAATAGTAATATTTGCTTTCCTTTGGTAATCCACCATGCATTAATAATGCCCCTGGTCATTGCGTAAGCTCAGCTCAGACAAACAGATTGCACTTGTGTTTTAGGTTTTATGCTGCAGAAATTACACAATGCACATTCAGTTTTTAGATTCTAGAATACCTATAAACATGGACTTTATACTAAAGCTGCACAACCAGATCTTAAGCGTTTCTCAAAGAAAGACAGATGACAAACAAAATAAAACCAAATTAAAGGTGATGAACATTCTCATAAGCTCAAAACAGAAAACAGACCAGGCCTAAAACTAACAGATTAATGGAAGCACAAAGTACCAAACAAAAAGCCAATACAAAATATAAGCCATGTGTGTATATTGACTTATCAGTGGTGAAAATTGAAGTAGTGACACAAAGAGAAGGAGAAACATAAGGCAGGATGTCTTGATACACACATAGACACACAGCTAATGGAAGAAACAGTGGGTAAGAATCTGCAACACGGTGCTAAGCACAGGGGATGTTATGAATACACAGATGCATGACTGGGGGACCTGGGGTATGCTGTTCTTGGAGGAGTTATGACATAATCCTCAAGTATACTAGCAGCATTCAAAAGTGTGTTAACAAGGAAGCAGTGGCACTCTAGTAATATGATTGTGATATCATAACAGAAGCAATGGAGACAACATGCATAATGACGCCATCAGCCAATGATGCCAGTTAATGCCAATGAGTGAAAATAGGTCATGATCTATGAAGATATACTGTAGCTGAGGTGTTAAATATCAGAGGATCTGTAATCTCATCTATGGATTTATATTTCACCCTGATCAGCAGAATGAGTTTTATTCCAATCTACTGTTATGATTTACTGGAAATGGAAATTCCATTTAATAATAATAATAATAAAAATAATATAAAACGTGTGTTTCTTCAATTATGGGCACTTCCAGAAAAAAGAAAGAAAGAAAGAAACCCCGTTAGAAGGCTTCTTACATTTTAACTATTATAATTTATCTTCAATTGTACTAATAACAATTTTCCAGCAACAGACATACATAAATCACAAGGAATAAGAATTCTCTCATTATTTACAGAAATGCACATATCAAAATAAAAATACAATATATATATATATATATATATATATATATATATATATATATATATATATATATTGTATTTTTAAAAATACAATATATATATATATATATATATATATATATATATATATATATATATAGCAGCTAAATTATGGCACAAACAAGGAACAGTAATTTGTGTAAAAAAAAAATCACAATAAAAATGTTGAATTGTAATTAAGGGGTTTTTCAGTTCTATTGTGACCTACATATTAAAAAGGTTTTAAGCTTTTTTTTTTTTTTTTTTTTTTTAATCAACTATGATTTAAAAGTGCATATTTGAAGAAACACATGCAAATGATCTACAGATGTGCGTCTGCCCCTGTAGGCCTGTGATAAATTACTCCACAGGCTCAGATTACATTGACTGCCAGAGGATAAATTATCAAATTTCCAGAGACATCATCTAAACGGATGATGATGACTAGTCACTTCCTGGCACTGGGCCATTGATTACATGACACCAACCGCTGTGACAGGAGACCTTAACAAGCACTATCACACTGACAAGAACAGAGCAGGCACAATAAACAAGGTCACAGCATCTCTGCTTTCTGCAAAAGTCACCTTATCAGCATAAATGGATCACACCTTTGTACAGTATCACAGGTCTGGGTCTGATTTGAGTTGTTGTTTTTTTTACTTTGTTTTTTTTTATATCAGTAAGGGATACTATTCTGGATTACTGTCCGAATGACAGATTCAGTTATGAATGTTTAAAGAGGTGTGGAAAAGCACATTCAGTGAGAGAGATAGAGAGAGTGCGAGCATCTTTTGGCATGCAGCAGAGCAGTCGAGTGCAGATGAGACACAGAGAAGAAGAGCTGAAGAGTGCTGATGAGATCTGCCTCAGTCTATATGCAGAGAAAAGAAGAAGGAGCATGGGAACCGATCAGAAAGCAAAATGCTCATTCAAGTGCAGCTGTCTCGTTGACGTGTTACAGGAACAGAAACAATGAAAGTCAAGGTCAAACTCAAAAAACTTGAATGCGTGATGGTAAGCAGTCAGGCTCATGCTGTAAGAGTAACTCAAATGCAGCTGGAGCACATATACACACGCGTCTCATGTGTGTGTATATATTCAGAAGGAAGGAGATTTGAGAGCGCAATCCTTTGCTGTGGCCACAGGCCGGTGCCGCCCATCCCAACCTTCACTTCAACACTCACCCAGCAAAGGAAAAGAAGCTAAAATTACCAAGAAAGAATTTAGAAGAGACAAAACAAACAAACAGGAAGGGACTGTCAAGCATTTGGTTAAGTGCTTATCTTTTTTTCCAAAGAGCCTGTTTGTTGAGAAAAAGACATGCAAATCTGAATTGGGAACTGTTTGTTTTCATTTTTGTTCTTTAAGCTTCTTTCTTTCAGTTTTTTTTTTGCATGGATACAGGTAAACATTCGAGTATATCGCCCACTTTTGGGAAATGTGTGTTTGTTTAAAACTGACTGAGATTTCTTTCCCTCTTTGTTTTGAAAGTTTGCATGCCAGATTACTATCCACTGTCTCCCCCACGCTGTCCTTCAAAGAAAAAAAGCTTGATGGAAAAAAATTATCATTAAAACCAAAAAACGACTTCTTTACTCAACAAATATTTCCCAAAGATGTCTGAAATGAAAATAGAGCTACACAGAAAGACTTGAAGCAGACAAAGTGATAAGATGCAGGAAAGGAGAGGAAGTAGTTAACAAAGCAGTGATGAAATAATGATTTCATGTTGAATTGGTATGAATGCACTCAAAAAGGTTTATGCATTAAGACTGTTAAAGGGTAATCGCTGGACATGGACCTATTTTCACTCTTTAAAATGGGTAAATAAAGAAGCTGGTCAAAATTAAGAGTAAATTATCAATATATCTAACAGCTGTCTTTAATTTGACATAATTTATATTTAGAAATGACTGTAAATGCTGAAAATTATACAGTGCAATGCTCTTCATGTAGCGAATTTAAGATTGTGCTCTATTAATACAATTAATGCAACTCAAATGATAAATTGTTAAATTTTTTTAAAGGAGTTGTTTTTAATTGCAGCAATGTGTGTATTTTGCTTTGATATTCTTTGCCATAATTTGTGATTTATCTCACATATCTCACATATTTGCATCTTGAATAATTTAACTATGGTGATCTTTATAAAATGATACAATATTATGCATTTAGTAATGCATTTTTTTAAATGCACTGTATAATCTGATGGCAGAATTCGCACAGTGACACAGACTATGAATATGATTATTTTTATCAGATGGTGGTAATCAAAGCTAGGAAAACTTTATAATAAATTAGTGTTGCTTAGACCTTTCCTCTTTGAGAAAATATATTCCACTGACTGTCTTTTACTGATATGGCGCATCTGTGTTGAGCAGTGAACCATAACCGCACAAGACAAATGTTTGAGCAAATGAGTGAGATAAACATGAATCTATCAGAGGCAGCACTGCGTCTCCTCTCAACCTCTGGGTTACAATGCGCACCCATCTTACAAAACCTAAAATGAAAACAAACTTGATCCGTAGATCTGTCAAATATTTTTAAACATTCGTGTGTGAGACTGCTGTGAGGAAAAAAATACAAGCTGTGATGAATGATTGATCTAAATATAGTGCTTTCTTCTCTGAAGAGCTACATCGCTGGCATGAAATGATTTTCAAAGATACGTACAGATGATGTATAAATACATACATCATAAATGAATAAAAATACTACATTTAGGCAAAGATATCAACACACTAGATCTACTAAATGTTTCTGTAGTCTGAATTCTAACATGAGGTTGACAGAATGATGTTATTAATGATTGTAAATCTCAGTCAAAGCCAAAGAAAATTCAGCGTGAGAAAAAACAACAAAAATTATGTGTATAGGGCTGAAAAAGAAGATTAGAGTGAGTAGAGTGGCATATTTCACCCACATAAGCATAAGTCCGCAAACACAATGTGACAAAGTGTGATGAAAAATGTACAGATACACATGAAGCACATCAAGGAGAATGATACATGTTAGTAATTAACATAATTAAACATTTCTAGCCTGGAGAAAAGAAGAAAAAAAAAACATCACAAAGATGGAGAAATAGCTAGGAAAAAAAAATCTTTAAGAACTGAAAAAAAATGTAGTTAATCCACTATTCTCAGAAAAGAAAACGTATAATACCGTATTTTCCGGACTAAAAGTCGCACTTTTTTTCATAGTTTGGCTGGTCCTACGACTTATAGTCAGGTGCGACTTATTTATCAAAATTAATTTGACATGAACCAAGAGAAATGAACCAAGAGAAAACATTACCGTCTACAGCTGCGAGAGGGCGCTCTATGCTGCTCAGTGCTCCTGTAGTCTACACTGAACACATAGAGTGCCCTCTCGCGGCTGGAGATGGTAATGTTTTCTCTTGGTTCTTGGTTCTAAATAAATGCGACTTATAGTCCAGTGCGACTTATATATGTTTTTTTTTCCTCGTCATGACGTATTTTTGGACTGATGCGACTTATACTTAGGTGTTACTAATAGTCCGAAAAATACGGTACACAATCTTAAATTCAGGAATTAAATACTATCAGGGTGTATTAAAGCACTATTCTGCTTTCAAAACAAGTTTAAAGAATAGTTCACCCATATTATAATTATTATTATTCACCCTCATGTTGTTCCAAACCTGCATGACATTATTTCTTCGGTGGAACATGAAAGCAGATATTTTTACCTAAATCCAAAGTCCAAGCCCAAACTTCCATCAATGAAAGTGAATGGTGACCATAAATAGAAGGACTTCAATATTTTCAGTGTATTACAGCTTAAATATTGGTCTGTTCTAGGGCTGGGACAACGCGGCGAGGTCATCGATGATGTCTACGCAAAAAATACGTTGAAGCAAAATATGCGCATCGATTCGTCGACCTGTTTATATTTCTCTAAAAAACATTTGCAAAACATTTACCTTATGTGCGCTGAATATACGCGATGGCCGGATCAACATTCTGTCCAACGGTATATAACCAATCCAGGGTTTTGTCTTTTATTTTTTACAAAAACTGTTTATACGGGGCCATAATGTAACATAGAAGGTAATGGAGCCCTTTATACATTGTCGTGTATCTTTAGAAATAAATAATGGACAAACGGAGTCTTTAAACGCCTCAGATGTAAAGTTATTCGATGTCAAAGTGACGCCAAAATGAATGGGAGTCAATGGGAAGTTCTAACGCAAGTGAAGTTCTGCTAAAAGATGGCAGCCCCCACCCGACTTCAACTTCCGGTCGAGTTCCTTGCCGCCTGGACAGGACGCGTACGAGAGAGAGCCATGGCTGAGCGCGCACTCACAGTCTTCAAACTACACGAGCGCTGTCTTGCTCTCTCTCTCTCTCTCTCCCTCGTGCATATTAACCAAAATCATTAGACACTATAGAAAAAGGGCGGAACGCCAAAGTTTCACGTGGAGCATTCGTAGATTTTTTTTTCTCCATGACAGGCTGCTGGCTCCCACTGTTAATTTAAGTTTTTTTTTTTTTTTTTTTGGAAAATCACTCTCTGTATTAGCTTAAAGACCTCAAGTTTACATTGGTTACTGTATTCTTTCAATTGCTCTAAACAAGTATTTTGGGTGACCTTTTTTATTGAATGCTAGACATCAAGTTGTTGTTATTTTCATCTGAAAGAAGAACTTTTTTTCAGTAAGCTAGGCCCTATGTGTTCAGTAGGCTTGTTTCAGTAAGCTATGTATTTTCAAGGCTTCAAGGTTTTATTGAATGCTATCTCTATACAAGTGCAAAGTAATGCATTCTTAAGTCAGTCTTTTATTTTGTAATTTTAAAAGCAATAAACATATATTGCAATGTTAAGGAATTCATGTTTTTTTCATTCAGATATGTAAATCAACATGTATAAATTGTTAGTGTTCAATTAATGGAGAGATAATCGAAATCGAATCGGTCTGAAAAATTAATCGTTAGATTAATCGATGCATCAAAAACATAATCGCTAGTTTAATAGTTTAAATAATAATAGTTTATCCCAGCCCTAGTCTGTTCCTCTCACAAAACTGTTTAAATATAGTGTGGTCTATATACTTGGTCACCATCCACTGTAATTGTACGGAAGAGCAGCATGAACATTCTTTAAAGCATCTTATTTAATGTCCCACAGAAAAAAAAAGTCACACAGGTTTGGAATGGCCTCAATTGACAGCATCTATTATCTTTGCTTGTTTTTGTAACCTGACAGACAAGCTGATGTTATTTTCAACAGCACGGCAAAGATGTTATCAATAGAGCTGAACTAGTTTTGAACCCTTGTTTCGATTCCTTTAAAGAATTATATCTAGACATTTTCTAATGGACAACTTTTAATAGAAAATGAAAGACTGTTAGTTATGAAGAGTTTAGAAGATGCCTACAGAGGAGAGAACAGGAGACAGGTAAAAATAGATTTTAGCCATGAACCATGTGAACCATGGGACAGAGAAAAAGGATCTGTGGAAGGGAGACGCAGTCAGTAGCACAGAGACATTAGAGGATGCTTTCACACAGTCTCACGATGGAAATTACAAGATGCATTATCTGGAAAAAAGTAACAGAGGGAAAGAGAATGAAAGAGAGAGAGAGAGAGAGAGAACTATCAGAGGGAGAAGAACATTATAGGGCTTATACTCGAAGGTTTACCCCTTTAAAGGCTCAAAAGCCATCAGTGCAGCACACTTAGTACCTCTGCTTACTGTAAAACCTCATCTTTTTAGCAAACCACGCTTGACGACAGAAGCCTCTTGGAAAATAATTGCTCTCTCTCTGTATTCTCTCTGTGGATTTTTGGACTTCATTCAGGTTTTAATACAGGTTCTTCTTGCAACATACAGTCATACCTTCTTTTTTTTTAAATAAACAAATTTTAAAAGCAATTCTTTAAGTATTTCAAGCAATTATTAAATTATTTACAAAGTCATGTTGTGTATGATATTTTAATAGCAATGTATTATATGATATATTCTGTTGTCCAAATGTATATAACAAATCATTAAGAGTATGCTATTCATTTTAAAGCTGAAGTGTGTCTTTTTTTTATAGACGACTATAAATGAGTAATCTGTAGCGTGATTTGTCCAAAAGGTGGGGACAATCTGTTTAATTTACCAATGGTTCATGTTTATGAAATCTGATCTATCATATGCTTTGCAATTCCATTTGCTCAAAAAGCAACCACTTCAGCATAAAAAAAAGACGCAAATATATTTTCTGCCACACACCTAACACTAACGCTGTTTTGTAAGCATTCTGTTGTAGGTAATAGGTTTAGGTATTGGACAGAGAGAAGACAGAGAATGGCTTATCGAGAAACAGGGATTGGAAAATAAAACCAACACCTTCAGACAACAAAGAAGAACCCAACGACAAGAGAAAAGGCCCGACACAGCAAGACAGCACACAGAAATCGAGAGAAGAAGAGGAGGGACTCGGGGAGGAGACACAAACAGCGGCTCATTGAGGATCAGTCAAAGCCAGACAGGCCATCTTACAAAGAGCCACTCAATCACAGAGAGACGACCACAGAGAAGGTTTCAAATACAGAACAGAAGTACCACGGCACACACGCTGGGGTGTTGAGGAATGCTTGGAGCATGTGTGTGTGTGTTTGTAAGAGTGTTTCTGAGTGTGTGAGTGTTGTGTCTGACACAGGTAGGGAAAGCAGGGAACTCACTCCCGGGAGCGACGCTTGCATTGGCAGTGGAGAGAACTACATGAGTGGGGGTAGAAATATTGGTTACGTCATGGAGCTGGCTGAGCACTGAGGATCGACGTCTCACTGCACCCTGAAACGAACCACTTCTCTTGAACGTACTCACTACCTCCATCTGCAGGAGAGAGAGAGAACCACATCATATACACACTTCGGAGCAAAAAAAGAGCAAGAGAGAAAGAGCAAGAAGGAGGGAGCAGAGAGAGGAGAAAATATGCTTGTGATACTTCACCCGGTAGGAGAAAACAAAGCTATGTTGCAATTGTGTACCAAGGGGTACATCTTTAGACATTAAAAGGATAGTTGACACAAAAATAAAAATTCTGTCATTATTTATTCTTCCTCATGTCGTTCTAAATCCATTTACTGTTTTTTTTTTTTTAATATGAAAAACAGTTTATTTCTTGTTCAGTTTATTCCTTCCTCACACAAAGTTGTTACTTGTTTCTGTCCTTTTTGGGGCTTCACAGACAGGGTCACTATGGAAGTCCGTTTTGGGTTCCACAGAAGAAAAAAATTATACATAACTTGAGGCTGAGCAAACGATGACATGATTTTCATTTTTGGGTAAACTAGCCCTGTAAGGACCTGCCACCAGGATCATACTGAAAGTTATGATGAAATAATAACTGACTCAGTTTACTTTCTTAGTACATCATGGTCTGGGTCTTATTAAGAATGATTTAATGGTGCATAGTATAACAAAGGAAATAAAAGTCTTTATAATCATTTATCAGAATGTAATAACTTGCTCAGTCTAATTGCTGACCACTAAGACCTATCATATCATTTCCACTATTCAGTCATTTTCTAAAAAAGAAAATATATATATTCCTGAATTTCATATTCACTCAACTGGTTGCAAACGGCATTGCACTTAAAGAAACATGCTGCATTGTAGGTTAATTTATCAGGATTCTCTTCTGTTTTTCCAGAAATATGGTGCAGATGTCACTGCGGTATTCTTTTGTTTTCATAAGGCTTTGTTAAAAGATCAAATATGCACATGATAATTTCACTGAACATTACTAAAGCTAAAACAACAAATGGATGCCTCTGCGACCACACCACCCCAAATGTTTCACTTCTCCAAAACTCACTTTGTGCGCTGAATCAATTTTACATGCAGCCCTTATGAACAAGTTAAACCAGGCCAAACTGAAATGGGAAATGGTGTAAGAATATGCAATCGTCTTGCAGAAGACCTCATCGATAATTAATCTGCAAATTATCGCAAATACCCTGTGTCAAAAACACAACACAACACAGGAATGGAGGTGCTCTCCTCTGTAGTCACGCAGGATAACAGCCATGATTAGATTAGGCTTGACTGATGATATGAGGCCAGCCGCTATAATGTGTGTCGTGTTTTGCCTACTCAGTGTCGAGGGAATCGATGGAAACCTTGTAAGGAGCTTCACAAGCACTTCGGCAATCCATACCGGCACTCCAAATTAAAAAAAAATGTCTATATAATGCTCTACTATCCCATCAAGTCTGCTCACTGATGGTGTATATTGGCAGGAACATGGCCAAAAGAGTGAGTGCTGCATCATGCATGTGCTTTGAGAGCGTTCTGTTATAAAAGCTCTTTCTTAAGTTACAGTGCCATGAAACAACAGGCAACACGACCCACCTTCCTCTACGCCTGCTGACCTTTAATATCATATATGTACCTATGCAGTTCTGCTCAGGAAGCAAAAATAATACTAACAATTCACAAGTGCACCACACAACATCTTTCCACAAAGACGCTATTAAGTTTCTTCTAGCACAATTTAAGGAGCAAGCACACAACAATTCTAGGCAAACTAAAACACATAAAGAGAGAAAATCTCACGGATGGAGTCCGAAACGAGAACTACGATTAGCATAAGAAAGAATTCAGTTCTACTTAGGGAAATTAATTTAGCATTGGACTCAAATCAAGCTACTTCAAGAATAATTTGTAAAAAAAACCTGTGAGCGGAGTTGAAAACTGTAGGGAGATATTGAACAGAAAATGGACAGAGAAGCATAGTATAATATAAAGATAGTATTAAACACATTTGGTTGATTATATATACAGATCAAATCAAAAGAAGAACTAATTCTAATATATTCTTTCCACCTTACTGTAACGAAAGTAGGCACATTTATGATAATATCACAAGCCTTGATGATTAAGATAGGGATGCACTATAAATCAGTACTCTTTCAGTAGATATTAGAAGTTTATCTTATTGTTTCAGCAGAAATATTACTGTTCAAAAGTTTGGGGTCAGTTTCTTTTTCCTGAAATAAATTCATTATTTTATTATTCAGCAAAAACAAATTAAATTGATGAAAGTGGCAGTAAAGTTGAAATGTCAAAATATCTCCCTTTCAGCTATATGCTATTCTTTTGAACTTTCTATTCATCAAAGATATGAAAATATATCAGTTTTTGCAAAAATATTAAGCAGCACAAATGTTTTCAACATTGATAATAATAATTGTTTCTTAAACATCAAATCAGCATATCAGAATGATTTCTGAAAGTTTACATTTAGTCATTTAGCAGATGCTTTTATCCAAAGCAGAGACCCACAATATAAAAGTGCTGTGACAAGTCTCAGTTAGTCTAGCACAGTGCGCATAGCAAGGTTTTTTAAACAGAATAGAATAGAATAGAATAGAATACTTACCTAACAGGTAAGTGTTAGTATTAATTGTTCAGGTGATGGCGAAGGATCCAGATTAATGATGCTGAAAATTCAGCTTTGCAATCACAGCAATAAGTTACAATTTAAAATTAGCTAAAACAGAATAATGATAATAATGTTTTTTGACAATTGTGCTGTTTTTACTCTATTTTGATCAAATAAACGTCAAATAAATGTAGCCTTGGTAAACATTAAAGACTTAAAAGACCCCAAACTTCTGATCCCCTAATTTCATACTGTAAATTATAATGTACAATATGAAATTCACATTTAGCATTTAAAATGAACTGATTTGAGATTTTTTTTTTTATCTTAAACAAAATAGACATAATTTAATACAAACAGCCATAACATAAAAATAATTAGCAGCTTATCATATCAACCAGATCTTTAATAGTGGTGCATCCCCAGAGTCAAATCAAATCTTTCGCGCTCTATCGAGTCTGAGGAGCATCATTCTCAAGCCCCGTGCAGCACGCCGGGCTGCGAACGATTCTGTGCTGTGACTCTGAGCCAAATGAGTTACTGAGCAATAAATTAGGACTTTAAACGACTCAAGTTACATAATAGAGTGACAAAACAGAGCTCTCAGCACGGGAAGTGGGGAGGGAATGTTATAGATTCTTGCTGGGGGAAATCTATACGCATTTAGTGAAGGGTCCCAACAGTGGGAAGCAGAGACAGAGATAAGGAGAAAAGGAAAGAAAAGAGGAAGAAGGCAAGGATGAACTAATGTTGGTGATTCAGAGAGGGTCTAGAGAGAGAGCTAGGAGAGAAGAGGAAGAAACGAAAGGAAAAGCAAAAGAGCATTCTTTGAGGAGACATATGTTCTACTGTCTGTGGAAACCATCTTAGGTGACTAGAGCTCTACATAGGGATTGATTGGTCAGATGTAAGGGGTCTCATGCACAGCACCTGAGTCTGGATACGGTTAAGGCCTCTAAACCAGAGGATCTGCCCCCTGCGTAGCTCCCTCTCAGCGTGGTCTATCTCCTCCTCGTCCTCAGCCAGCTCATCCTCCGTCATGTCGTCGGTCCCTGTCCCATGGCCAGCCTCCTTCAGACACTTCAGGTGACTAGTGGGCACAGTCGCGATCAACTGAGATCAAAATAAGAATAGGTTTAAGAGGAGTTGAATGACTGATACTGTAGGATGATGAGCAGTGCTGGATATACAGTTTATACAATACATGGGCAAACATATGTAGATACTGTATCTCATCTTTTTTTAAATGCTACAAATCTGGATCTGACTGAAACTGAATTAGACACACCCCCATTACTAAAACTCTTGAGCTTGAGTAACATTAAAAGCTTAGAAAAGGTAATATTTTGAAAAGTATGTTGAAAATATTTGAACAGTAGCCTATTAGATATATTTACGTATGTATGCACTTTTCCTATTTTTCATCCTGTACAATTCAAATTTGATGTATGAAAACACTTAACTCATTTTTGGTTTCAGTGTTATATTATTCATTTATTTAGACAAAATAGTCTACTTTTTTATATCAGGCTTAAGATGAATTTAAGTATTAGAAAATTCAATTATTATCGGTCACAATCAGTCACAATTAATATCTGCAAAGTTATTGTTCAGCTCTATCAAGTCTGAGAAAACCATATTTTACAGCCAAACACATAGACGCCCCTTCTAATTTAAAGTACTCCCATTCTATCAGATTTAGCTGTAGAATAAGCCACACCCCTTTTTTTTTCAAAACTCTGTCCTACAAAGAAAACACTGAGCTGTCAGAATTGGTAGCAGCAAGATAACATTGTTGCAAGACAAAACTGAAAAATGCTTATGAAGCTGGAATTGGTGCTTAACTTGCATAATCCAGTTCCTTCCTGTTGCACATATTGCAGGAGCCGGCCTAAGAATATGCAAAATGATTGAAGTATATATGTAAAAAAATAAATAAAAAAAACTTGGCTTTGACTGGTTAAACAATCAATCTGTGGTCTGTAATACCTGTCAGGCAATGGGATAGCAATCTATTAAAAATCACTTTTAGCACCTTTAATGTGTTTGTCTATTTTGGCTACACCCATTCATGAGAAATTTCACATGCATAAAATCAATCATGAATCCACTGACAAATATTCACAGTAGGATAAGAACCAAAGAGCATGTCCACCAAAAAAATGCTGCACTGAGTCTGGTGTGTGAGAACTTGAACCCAACTGAACACCCATGGGATGAATTCGGTATGAGCCAGACCTCATTACCCAGCATCAGTGCCTGACCTCACTGATGCTCTTGAGTCTTAATGGGAGCAAATTTGCACAGCTATGTTCCAACATCTAGTAGAAAAAAGCCATCCCTGAAGAGTAGAAGCTGTTGTAGCAATACAAGTCCCAATTAATGAACACTGGTTTAAAATAAATCACACGTGGCACACAGTTTGGGTGTTCACATACTTGTGGTCATGTTGTGTGCTGTATAATACAATTAAAAAGGAAAGTATATTAGATGCACACAAAATAATTGACATTTAATATTTTCTTAAAGTAACCAAACGCATAAGGAAAAGGATATAAGGCAGTCTAGCAAAGTTATCAGTGGATGCAATAATTTCAAACTGGCCAAATATCAGATAATAAATCAGATTCTTTGGGCGAAAAGTCATATATAAATCATATTTTCATATGAAAAATCAGAAACTTGATGAACTACCCGACACCTTCAGCCACACAAAGATCTTTTTAGTTGTTCTCTTTGTCTCGTGCTGTCCTACCTGACCCCACAGCAGTTCTCCAACTCCCACGAAGAGGCACCACAGCCATTGCTCCAGATTGAGAGGGGCGCAGCTGAAGGGCTTGCCTCCAAACTGCACGATCACAATCTGTACACAGATCAACAGAACAAAACAAAGTCAACACTTACTTACTCAGCACAGTGGAAATCAAGTGATTTTTCAATAGGCAAATAATACAAAAATACTGATTAAAAATCTTTTGTGGTGTGCAGAACTTTGTAATCATTGGGGTACACATTCTGCAGAAATCTGAAGAATCTGCTCATAAGGGCACAATGCAGACAGTATCCCGGACCTGCACTCCAAATGTTCCCAGGACAATGCTGCAGAAGATAGGGTTCCTGAAGATGCCGTCGAACACGTTCCTTTCGCCGTGAATCTTGCGAGCGTTGATCTCGTTGAAGAGCTGCATCAGGACGAAGGTGTTGAAGATGATGGTGTAGTGTTCAGATGGGGGTGAGTGTAAGGGGGCGTTACGGCCGCAGTCGATGTCGAAGATTTTCTCTCCTTGTTAGGATGAAAGAGATGAAGGCATACAAAATTAAACTGTTCTTAAAAGTTTTAAAGGTGCACTCAGCATGCACTAATTTTTTCCACTTTAGATCAGTTGCTTACTCTAGCATTGCTTGCCCTCTCAGAACATCTGCTAAATTAATATGTAAGTATATGCCACTTAGCATACGCTATAATGTTAAGTCTGAATTGTAAGCTATTATTCATCTTATAAATAATGCAAAAGAGCACATTTTGATGCTTGAACTCTCTGTCCTACCGACAAACAGCAGGGTGAAGATGATGACGAGCTGATAGACTCCATGACCCAGGATGTTCTTCATCATTGTGAGCGAGATGAGGGGGTTGTTGCGCCCGTAGGGTTTCCTAAGCAGCAGAGATTCAGTGGGCGGCTCAGTAGCAAGAGCCAAAGAGGCAAATGTGTCCATGATCAGATTGACCCACAACATCTGTACTGCTTTTAGTGGAGAGTCCTACACACAAACACAGAGATTGCAGATGAAGGTACTGAATAATGCTCTCGGCCAGTGAAGTGTGTGCAGTACCACCAGTCTCCAGCTGGAGGCTCAGTGGCTGGTTTTATCATAACTTCCTTCACCGGGCTATGATCTTGAGAGGTGTATTGCAGTCAGTTCTCTTAACCTGCATGACACAGCTATCAGCAATCTAGAGTGGCCATCTCTCACTTAGCACAACGCTACAGGCTAAGACAAAGGGCACTCCTCTCAGGAGTAGATTTGGGGGGACGCAATGTTTGAAGTGAGTGAATTTCCCTTGCCCTCCCTTCAGTTGTTTCAAATCATTTGCATTTGTAAATGAATTATTAACCGCAACAGGAGCTGCCTATAAGCAATAACAAGTCATGCAGGGGAACCTCTAAAGGAATATTTCCGGTGCAATATGTTAAGCTAAATTCACAGTATATTGTTGATACCACAAAATTAATTTAATGTGCCCCCCTTCCCCCCCATTTAAATATTGAGTAAATTAATTAGTCAACATTACAATACTCACTGTTTCAATAGTATATCCAATTTTACAACTTCATTGACATGTTAACCTGATACCTAAAACTCGAATATTACAAATATAAAGTGACGAGCACCTAAAATGACACGTTTTAACAGAAAAATGACTGCAAGTGCTTTTGTAAAAATATAAGCTTCAAATTTCTGCTTTTAAAAATCCTCCAAAAATTGTCTTAATTGTACGTGCATCACCACAACCTGAATTTCTGAGGGACGATTTGAAATTATTTTTTGAGCTAAACAACCCTGTACCACAAATGCTGTCAACTGAGCTTAATTGAAGAAAACAAATACTCCATAAAAACTTGAACTAAAATAATAAATACATTTAAGTTGAAGCAATGAGTTACTAAAACAGAAATAAAATTAAAGCTATGTAGAATTCTTTTTTTTAAATGATAAAACGGACACATCACAAAAGCACTAAAACTAAAATGAAAGCTAAAAATACAAAAATAATACTATAATACTATATACTATAGTATACTATAATACTATAATAGCATATTAATAATACTAAAATCCCATCGGTTCGTGTGTGTGTGTGCTACCTGTGTAATGCAGGCTCCGGTGAAAGCTACGATGACGGCCACTACATTGACAGTAAGCTGAAACTGCAGGAACTTGGAGATGCTGTCATACACATTTCTCCCCCACATGACAGCCTTCACAATGCTGGAGAAGTTATCATCGGTCAGGATGATGTCAGAGGCTTCTTTAGCCACATCAGTGCCTGCTATACCCTGGAGACGGCGAGAGAGAGAGAGAGAGCAAGAGATTTAGGTACTGTAATACATGCATCAAAATCAGATTCACTGGAGAAAAGTGGCTTTTATTCACCAGAGATCTTCCTGTGTTATTATACACCCTTTTTAGGTGGACATGATATAAGCAGAGCTTCTAATAAATCAATATTCATCTCCTACCATTACTCATTTCTCAGCTACCTCTTGGATGGAAGGATGAATATGTATGAATAGATTAGAGGGAAGTGTTCGTCAGATGTTCTTACCATCGCAAAGCCAACATCTGCCTTCTTGAGAGCCGGCCCGTCATTGGTCCCATCACCAGTTACGGCCACCACCTGTCTCTGCTCCAGCACAGTGCTGTCAATGATGCCTACACAATGGCATCATCACCCAGCAAACAATTACCAGCTAGCACATAACCTTGACCAATCACTGAATACAACTTCTGTCACCACAGAACATTTATTCATCAGTCTGATATATTTTTATTGACTGTATGTTGCGCCCTACTGTGGGTCAAATTTACAATGTAAATACACTTCTGCAAAATTTTTTTCGTTTAGTTTGTTTTTTGAAAAAAAATTCTTTTATTCAGCTAGGATGCATAAACGGATAAAAACATACAGTAAATCGATTTATAATGTTACAAAATATTAATATTTGAAATAAATACTATTCATTATTTATTTTAATATTAATAATACGAAGTATAAAATATTGCTTCTTGAGCACCAAATCATATAAGCATGATTTCTGAAGGATCATGTGACACTGAAGACTGGAGTAATGATGCTGAAAATTCAGCTTTGCCATCACAGGAATAAAACAAATGCATCTCTGGTGAGCATAAGAGAACATTAAAAAAATCTTACTGACTCTAAAATCTATAATCTAGATATCTGTTTGTTCTAAAGATGTTTGTGTAAAATATAAATATAATATAAGTTTAACAATTTTGGACACTGCATAATACCGTACATGGTAGGGTCCAGTAAGATTCAAGCGAGTCTAGGTTTGAGAATGATGAGCAGAAAGAGTATTTCACCTTTTACGAGTGTGTGTTTGTCTGTGGGGGAGGAACGTGCAAGGACTCTGAGTTTAGGCCAGATCTTATCAATCCTCTCCTGCTCAATCTATAACACAGGCACACACACACATGCACGTACACAGAGCATGGACATTCATGATTCAGTTTAGTCTGTATTGGTTTGGTGCTGAGATGCCTGAGATTCAATTTTCACAAACCTCTCCTTTCTCATTCCTGATTCTTCGGTTGAATTCTTTACCCTCCAGGCACAGAAAGTCATCCCCGGGCTGAATGATGCCACACTTGGCAGCAATAGCTCGTGCTGTGTTGATGTTGTCGCCGGTGACCATGCGCACAGTGATGCCTGCCTTCTGACACTTGCGAATGGCTTCAGGGACCTGCGGGTGGAGCAGAGAAATGCTTGAAAAGAGAAAAAGCATTTCAAGGATCCAGGAAACAGGTTCTCACTGCATACTGTACCTCAGGTCGAACGGGATCCTCGATCCCAACGACTGTGATGCAGGTCAGATCGGTGACAATTTCAGCTTCGTTATCCCAGTCAGGCTCGGGGTCGCAGGGAAGATCACGGTAAGCGATGCAGATGGTCCGCAGGCCTTCACACGCCATTGGCTCGATCACTTTCTTCACCATCTCATCTCGGTCCCGTGGCTTGAAGCTGCGTGCTTCACCATTAGCACCAAGTATCGAGGAACACCTGACGTAGAAAAGAAAGCAGGAAGGACAAAAGAGGTTTAATGACAACCAACAATGTTATGGTTTTAGTTCCTATTTTTGTGGTTTACTAACTTTTTCAGAAGGATCTCAGACGCTCCTTTACTGTAGAGCCGGAAACTTCCATCCGGCATCTGCACCACAGTGCTCATGGACTTGCGTACAGAGTTGAAAGTGTAGACTTTGTAAAGCTTCTCCTCTGGGATCTGCTCTCTCACTGGGGCGTAGTCACTCTTCAAGTCCAGCAGGAAGCCCAGCAGACCACACTCGGTCTTATTACCAACCTGCTTGGGCAGACCACCTTCCACATCCGGTGGCTGAAAAAGAGTTGAAATAAAGCAAGAAACAGGGAGGAGAGACTATGAAAAGAACTGAACTAAAGACGTTTCTATTTATATTTGACAAGTCAGTACAACAGTAAATTCTTAATAGGCTAACAGTGCTTCCCTCCTGAAAAATAAATCTTACCAGCCAAAGCTGGCATACTGGTCTCCCAGCAGAACTGTAAAAAATGTTTGTAATTTTGTCAGTAAAATACTGCAGAAATCTGTTATTTGGTTAACAAGCAAATTTACTTACTATATATTGAGAAAATCTTTAATGGGGACATTTTAAGTACATTTACAGTAAAATAGTGTACAAATTTTAGACTTGGTTATCTGTATATTATACAGATATAAGTACAAAACAGTAGTAGGATGTAATATTAACATTATATCAATTAATGGAATATACCATAATTTTTTTACAGTAAATTTAAGTTAATCATGTAACCCTTTATAGTAAAGTTCTGGCAAACACTGTTGTGTGTTTGTACTGTAAAATGAACAGATTACATGCAAGTAACTTGGCTCAGCTGGGAGTCCAGCTAGACCATCTGAAGACCATTTCAGCCTAGCCTTAACCAGTTAAAACTAGCTGAATAAAATAATAATAATAATAAATTAATGATATCAAATATCTCACCATGATCTTGGAGGTATAAGCGCAGTTGATAGATATGGCATTGACTAACATCTCTAGGGTGTTGGGGCTGATCTGGCTGGGGTCGGGGATCTCACGGAAGTGCTGGTCGTTGATGAAGGACTGCACTACAGTCATGCGGTTGGTGGTGAGGGTGCCGGTCTTGTCAGAGCAGATGGCAGTGGCGTTGCCCATTGTCTCGCAAGCATCCAAGTGACGCACTAGGTTATTGTCCTTCATCATTTTCTGAATTAACAGCAATAGAAGATTTGGGTGATGAAAAACTGTGCTGACAAAAGCAAAACATGCTTAAAAATTATACATGATAAATAAAAACATCCAGAGAAAAATGTGTTTATTTTGTTCAAATTTGCTTATGTATTCTGTTAGCGCTACAATACATTTGATATGCTGTTTATAGACACACACAAAGTGCACCTTTTCTCTCTCACCTTAACTGAATAGGCCAGGGAGATGGTAACAGCAAGTGGAAGACCCTCAGGCACAGCTACCACTAGCACAGTCACACCGATGATAAAGAATTTGACAAAATACTGCACGTAGATGGGCGTGCACTCGGGCAACCATTTCCTCCTTGTCACCACAAACGTCTCGATCACAAAGTACAGCACCAGGATGATAACTGTAATAGCTGACATCACAAGACCTTCAAACAAAACAGTATAATAAATCAATACTTGCAGATCAATCTATAGTCAGTTAATTGACTATAAATAACAAATAAAGTAATGCATTACTTATAAATATTACAGTATAATATCTGATTATTTAATGCAAAATAAAAATAGGGATATATATATATATATATATATATATATATATATATATTAGGGCTGTCAAATGATTAAAATTTTTAATCAAATTAATCAGAATTTTCAGTGGAGTAATCAGGATTAATCACTATTTGCAATTACACCTGAATCCTAACCATTTTCTTTCTGAAATGCATACCAAAAGATAAATAAGAGGACACAGAGACATAATTTTCATGTATTGATTCATCAATATGTGGTTC
This sequence comes from Carassius auratus, assembly GCF_003368295.1. Taxonomy (NCBI): domain Eukaryota; kingdom Metazoa; phylum Chordata; class Actinopteri; order Cypriniformes; family Cyprinidae; genus Carassius; species Carassius auratus. Next base: position 819,653 of record NW_020523328.1, read on the forward strand.
TTTTTTTCTGAATTTCAAAAGTTTAACATTTACTTAGATCAAATTTACCTGAGCACTATATCAAACCATGCCATTTAACTACAGATAGTGTAAGAGTTTTAGGATACTTTAGGATCGATATTTTCACGTTCTGAAGGCTTCAAGTGCCAGTAAAACCAAGTAAAAATGCATATGCTTTTCCAAACAGCTGTAATTTTCGCTGCATTGCATGTAGGCGTTCTGCGCATGCACAGTGTGAAACACAGGACGCTATAACAGGAAGAAGCTCCAGCGTATCAACTACCAAAGTCCTCTCTGTTTATCGAGCTTGGTATGAATGTATTTGTTTTTTACTATCTTGAGAATTCAGAGATCAACGAGACTTTCCTGACCTGAATAATTTGTCACACTGCGTATGCGTGAAATGCGTTAAAAGAGTTGACGTAATTAACAACAAACAACTAATTAACGTCGTTAACGCGCTATTTTTGACAGCCCTAATATATATATATATATATATATATATGATGATGATTATCTGTGTGCATCATAAATAATTGTGATTGAAAGTGAAAACATGTATGTTTAACATTTTACTTTTCATAAAAAGTTACAACATTACAAAGTTGTAGCCTAATGGTTGGATATGCATCCTTAAGGTAGCACAAACTGCAAATATGGGTTACCATACTTGTCACAGCACTTTCAGTTAGTGCTTCTGCTAACAATTAGCAAATTCATTAGCCATCACTTCTCAATAATGCAAGAATATGTCAAATTAAAATGTGTTACATTCCATGAAAAATAACAATGTAACAAAATCAGCTGGTACTTCCTCTGAGTTAATACAGAGAAAATGTACAGTAGCACAAACATGTTACTTCCCATAGAAAGGTAACAACAGTAAAAGAAAAAAGGTTAAATGTAACAATGTAACACAATTAGAAAGAGCTTCCTCTTAGTTAACAGTTCGAAAATGTAGCACAAAATGTAATGTTACTTCCAATAAAATAACAAAAGCAACAAAACATATAACAAAAGTAATGTGTTATATTTCATAACAAGTAACGATGTAACACATTTAGGAAGGGCTTCCTCTCAGCTAAAAGTGAGATTACTGTTGAGAGAATATGTAACAAAAGTAAGACAATATTATCCCATAAAGAGTAACAATGAAACAAAATTAGCAAGTGCTTTAGTTAACAATGAGAAAATTTAGCACAAAAGTCATTTAACGTTACCTTCCAATAAAAATCTAGCACAAATAGTTACTTTTTTAAAGAAGTAATGGAATACTGTCACAGTAACCTTTTGGTTAACACTTTCTATGAAGCATATATTTATAATACATTATAAGGGCATTCTTAAGGCATTATAATGAATGCATAATGCATTATAAAAAAAAATCTTATAATATGTTATATCAACTCCTGAATAAACATAACAACAATGATCATAATAATTACATATTTGTGGTTATAAGTTTAAGAGTATGATTATTTATAACACACAATGAACACCATATTAAATCTACTTAATTTACAGTATAATGGACTATATTATATGTTGACATTGTTTATTTAAGATCTGCACAGTACTGAGTGGTTAGATGTTGAGTGTTTCCTGTGGAGCTAATGTTAATCAATTAATGTGATCTTAATAATCCAACTGAAAAAAATGCAATGTTTTATATGGTTACATTTTATTGTTATCTTATTAGAGTATTAGTATGCTCAAGAATAGTTGAATCTAGTATGGTAGAACAAGCTGACGTACTTGCAAAGACACTTATAGTCAGTTTATCTGTTGGTTGGGCATCAAAATAAAGTGTTAGCATATATTTACAGTAACAGACATACAGTACTAATAGTCTAATCACCGTGTCATATAACACAGTCATCTGATCTGATATCTGATCTAAAGGCTTTTTGAGATAATTTTTATTATTATTATTACTACTACTACTTATAAGTGCTCTTTGACCTCTTTAAGTAAAGTAACTTCAGAAAAATGGCAAGATATGAGACTTATAATACATTATAACTATGAGAAATATAATCAATTGTGAAAGTGGATGCAACATGTTCATTGTGTTATAAATCATCATACTCTTAAAAGGTAAGTAAATATTATAAAATATTAAAACTGTTCTTATGAATATTCATAAGATGATACATTACATATTACAAGTTTTTTTTATAATGCATTATGCATTAATTATAATGCCTTAAGAATACCCTTATAATGCATTATAAATATTGGCTTCATAGAAAGTGTTACCACATTTTGCTTTAAGCAACATTCTTCAATACTGAATATAGCTTTGTATGTGGATAGAAAAAAAAGACAATAGGATCAGCGGAGTGTAAGTGTGTCAGACTGAGGTGATTTATCTTTGCGTATGACATCACCTCGTAATTGGCCACATGAAGTCCCACGCACCTGCTTTGCCAATCTGTACAGCCAGTTTAGTGAGTTTGCCCTGCAGTACAGACTTCTCCTTCTTGGGCACGTTGGATTTTTTCTTCTCTCTCTCCTCCACTTCTCCACCCTCCGCACTCTTCAGAGGCTGCATCTCCATGGCAACGGCTCCATCCTGCTTTTTGGCTGGTGGGTGGGACATGAGTTAGCGTCACTACATATGGACGACAAATCTGTCGTGTCACAACTCTGAGGCATCGTGAGAGGCCACCGGCATGAACGAGACTCATTCAAAGCTCTGAATACCTTCAAGCCACACGCCGATTCTTTACGCCCAAAGATGTATACACACATACACCGGGACACACAACGAAGGAAAGCAAGACAAATGTGAACACGCACAGCATAAACACTGAAGCTGGTTAGAGTCGGACCAAAACAAGTTCTCGAGTTCTACAGAGCTGACACTATTCAGCAAAATGTGTTTGGGTGCTTTTTCTCGACACCGAAAACAATGAATCTACGGTTACAATGTACTACGCTAGGAATTGTTGTGTGAGCCGTTGAGCTACCGAGTGTGATGTTACACTAAGAGTGTGTTTCTGCCTCTTTATGTATGTGGCTGTGTGCATACATGGTATTAGTGATTATATTTCCCGTTGCTATCCTCATATAGCAACAGCGTAACTGAAGAGTCAAAAGAAATTTTCCACAACAAGAAAATAATTAACCCCTCATTCTCTCCATTCATCTACTCTACTATCCCTGTGGTACCTTTATTCTGATTGGCCTCCACAGCTGCCTCTGGCTGCTTGCCTGAGAGAGAGAAAGACAGAGAGAGAGAGAGAGAGAGTGAGAGAGAAAGAGAGAGAGAGATAGAGGGGGAACAAGAGAATAAAAAGCGACAGACAGAGCCAGAATGAGAGACAGGGCACACAGTGTTCTTGAGTGGGGAAAATGAGAGTGCACAGAGCTATGGAAACAGACACATGAGTGCAAACATATGGCACACACATTGAGCTGAGCTCTTAAACTATGACATGTTAAACCTGTGAATGTGCTCCAAGCTGGGCTAATCCGACTCTATTTAGTGCTTATTGTAGTCACTTCATCTATGCTGAAGGTGTTCTGTAACTCCAGTGGACAACAACAGGGCTGTGCATTACCTACCATTGGTGATGCCACTCGGTTTGGCCATAGCTGTTAGTGAGTAACTACTGTCCTCTGATTGGATAGCGAAACACAGGGATAGAGCAGGTGTGGAGGAAGGGGATCATGGGAAATTGTTAGGATTGGGTGGTGGTAGAAGTAAGAAAAGACAAATTAATGATGATAATGAACAGAACGGAGGGATCTTAAGATGTGTTTTAACTACATTTCACGTTTAGTGTCCTAAAATACAGCACTCATGGGGCAAGATGCTGAAAAACTGTTAAACACAGAGCGACGGACAGAGATATACAGTAGATCAATAATTTAAAAAAATACTGCAGGAAGAATAAAAGCTCAAATCTACTGAATCTACTTTGTTAAGCAATCAATATATTCATCTTTAAGGTTACTCTTATATAATATCTATTAATTACCATAATTTGGGGGCTTTGATCAGCAAATATTTATATAATAGTTAACTAAAGCTGAAACTAAAATATAAAAAATAAAGAAAGAAAATGTTACTTGAAATAAAATAAATGTTAACTGAAATAAAATAATATTTTTATTTAAGCTAGTTGCCGAGGCAACATTTATAATTTTAATTTAGCTTAATTAATTTAAACTAAATCTTAAATAAAAATATATAAAAATATATACATACATATTTAAAAAACAATTATTAAAAATGACAAAAACAACAAAATAACTAAAATGTTATTGTGATTTATCAACACATTAAGTAAATATTTTATCAATTTATCGATAGCCCTAATTCTTATTTATGTATATTTTATGGCCACCTGCTAATTGAGGCACAATGTAGAATATTTATATAAAAAAGGGTGTAAAAAAAAACTAAATATACACTGTCCCTCATGCATTCAAACAGATTTTAACTTCAAATCTTAAATAGTGGAGTAGTGGAATAATAAAAGGGTTGCTTTCATTATTTGTCATACTCTATGTGCATTCTACTAATCTACAGTTATGGGTATCAGAAATGATGTACAAATATTCCAAATCTCTTTCGCAAAAGCAAAAACGACGATGGAGTTGTGATTGTGAGGCATTTCTAAGTCCGTTCCGTGGCTGATGACACATAACAGAACATGGCGCCACTTCATCCTTCATCCACCCACATCCAACCTTTGCTCTCTCTCCCTCTCTCTCCCTCTCTCTCTCTTTCCTCTTTCTCTGAATAATTAATCGGCCTCTTCCAATATAACTCCTAATCCTTCTCTATTCCCTTCACTCCAGTCTCCTCTCTGTTTGGCTGCAGGTTAAATTACCCATGACAGGAGCCATAAAGTTTGCAGCAGTAGAGATCTGCTTGTCTCTCTTGCTCGTCTTACCATTCATAAATATTCCTGCAGGCTCCGAGCCCACTGGTCCTCCATTCATATCCAACCCATCTCTCTTATATGTACGGATCTCCCACCCCCTCTCTCTCCATTCTCCACTGTCTGGTAGTGCTACTCACAACGTGTGCAGTCATTCTCACTACATCCTACACTAGCCTCAGCATTTTCTCGGAGTATTATGGTGTCTTTTGGTTGGCGTTTGATGCTCTTCCTTCTTACACCTACCTTTTTTCTCTTTCTTCTCCTCCTCCCCTTCTCCGGCTCCCAGCAGAGTGAATATGATGCCACTCTGAGAGTTGACTCCAACTGCAGTTACCAGCATCCTGCCTGATCCCTCCATCACATGGGTACCTGAGAGAGACAGACAGATTTAGGAGAAGACACAATGTAGACAAATGATAAATATATATATATATATATATATATAGCCTACAGTTTAAAAATCTTAATCTATAATTAACTTGACAAGAATTTACTGACTGATTTTACATTTAGTGCACAAATTCAAATTGGCAAAAAAAAAAAAGTCATTGCAGCTCATATGTCTGTGATTATTTTCACATTTTCTCAAGAATTCCATTTAGACATTGACTATTTTATCTACAAATACAGACAGCCTGGCCTGCTGCAGTACACCATTAGCATTTGACTCCAGACCGCGCACAACAACAGCCTCCATGCATCAACTTCACAAAAAAATATAATTGGAATATTATTCAATAATATCTTCAGTAGAGTAGGACAACCTCATAAAGGGAATGGAGTTATCATCCCAAGTGTCTAAGAATAGCATGGAGGAAGGGAGAGGGCATGCACCAGTGCTCACAGCAGGAAACAGAGATTCTCAGATCTAATTAACAACATCTGGATGCCACTGCAGCATCTCAGTTATTCTGACACAGAATGCGGACGCTCTGGGTGCTTCGTGCTGCTGACTGACAGCTGATGGAGCACAGCCAAGAGGAGAATACAAAACTACTTTAGACACTTTTAAGAAAGGTCTCTTAAGGAAAGTGATGGGCATCAACCTTCACAGCGAGTCTTTGCTACAAGCCTAAAGAATTATACCTATACAGATAACAATATTAGCATTCACACCTACAGACAATAATGTGTTGCAGTTACTGTATGTTGCCTGCCACTTTAAATGCTCAAACTCTTTTTGAGGCAAAAAACATTGAAAGTCAGTCAGAATCGATCGACTTTCAATGCTTTTTTGTTCATGTGCAGGAGAAAAATATCTTATAAAATATATTAATCCAGAGACTGATATTGTCATAGCTTGGTTAAGGACTTTATTATCTAGGCATCAGGCATTTATTAAAACTTTATAGGTATAATTATTGTTATCATACTCTGTGTGAACAGGCCTTAAGACTTTATTTAGAATCTATTTTTTTGTTAAAGTTTGTTATTTTGTTAACTTCCACCACACTGACCGCTTTTCTAAACTCCTTGTTCCAAAGTCATGTCCACAAAAAAAAAAAAAAAAAGTTTCACAGACATTACGATTAAAGTCAAAATGAATATGGTAACACTTTATTTTAAGGTGTCCTTGTTACCTATGTTACATGTGCTACCTATTATAATAACAATAAATTATGCATTACTCCATGCATGTGACTATAAGCCAAACCCTAATCCTAACCCTATATAGTAATTACATGTAGTTAATTAATAACCAGTACTTTACTGAGATTATTAAATAAAATATTAAACAATATAGTTATATTGTAAAAACAAGTATATAATCAAATTATTTATAGCATATTGTAAACTTATAATAGTTACTATTTTTATCTTAATTTCTTCATTTTCAGATGTTAAAGCTTTCATTTTGACTGAATGCAGGCAAATAAATAAATTGCTGTGAGTTTTAGAGTGAAGCATGAGATGCATGATTCATTCAGGTTTCAGCTTTACTGTGAACCGAAACACAAATCATTTTGAAACCACCATTAAATATGATCTAGCAATCTACTGTATGATCCACACACACGTACGCATGCTTACCAGAGAGAAGCATGGGGTCCTTGTCGGCCGACTTCCGCACATGATCTGATTCGCCGGTTAAAGCGCTCTCGTCGATTTTCAGGTCATTTGCTTGAATCAGGACCCCATCAGCAGGTAGGAGGTCACCTGCAAGAGGAAACAAAATTGGGACAAATAAATATCCCGTGATCAGTAGACCATCCTTAATAAGCCAAAAAGCATTCACTGTTCCTACCAGTAATGCTATATTGCACAGAGTACATTATCAACAAATGAGTTCCAATCGTGATTTGTGGAAATGTGAACATTAGTCTAAAAATACCCCTGTGTTAATCCACACCTTCCTCATATTAGATGAGGTAAGCCTAATCTCAGCATTTATTCCATTCTCCGGCCTCAGCAGAGCAGGAAACTGACCGTATTTGACCTGGGCCATGTCCCCAACCACCATCTCTGCGACGGGGATCTGGATGACGTTTCCATTGCGCACCACAGCGAATCGCTGCTCCAGCTCGATCCGGCTCTGCAGTCCCCGGAACTGTTTCTCTTTACTCCAGTCATTGAAAGCCGTCACCAGCACCACGCAAATGACGGATAGTAGGATTGCCGCCCCTTCGATCCATCCTGCCTCTGCCTCCCCCTCATCTTCAACTCCTACTCCCCCAGCTCCACAACCTGCAGAGGTTAGAAGTTCATTATTACATGGACGTCTGAAATACTTGGTTCTGACTGATCGATTGAAGTTTGCTTTTTGTTGGGAGCAATTATTTTCAGATGAAGAGCTCTTTAACAGGCTTCTTGGAGACATACGTGTGCTATCTGGTTCTTGGTCCCCAGCTGAGATGACTTTTAATGGGCTGAGATGATTGTTTTGGTGCCTAATTAGAAATTATAGAGCATGTATTTATTATTAAACACCAAAACATGCTAATTAATAGATATCATGATAACACTTATTTTGCAGATACTGAGATAAGCATGTCTTTAATGTCTTTCGATTTGCTCTGTGGTCTCTTTTTTGTTTCATACCAATTCAAGTTTGCCATCTTGCAACTGATGATTGAAGCTTGTGTGGTTCATTATTTATTTATTTATTTTAATATCCACACACATCAGTTTTAAAGTTTGGGAAATTATTCTTAAAGAAATGGAATTTCTAGAATAAGAGCAATTAAATTGATAGGGAAATTGATTAAAATGACAGTAAAAGTAATTTATAATGTTCATATATAGTGTTCGGAATCAAAAGGCCTTAAAGAAATGCTACTGTCAGAGTCTGAGAAAATGCAGCGTTATTATGATATTTTAAAGAAATATTTCCACAAATATATTAAACAGCAAATTTTAAACTTAAATAAAACTAAGAAATGTTTCTTGAGCACAAACATTGCTGCCTTTACTGTGTTGCTGATTAAATAAATGCAGAGTGAACATAAAAGACTTTTAAAAAACATTTTAAAAAAAGTTTGAAAGGTGCACGATGAGCATAAAACATTAGATGTTGAGCACTTCACAGTTAAAGCAAGAAAACAAAAATATCACAAAAACTGTAAAAAAAAAAAAAAAAAATAAAACTTAAAAAGCAGAATGTTTTACATTGTAGAGAAATATGTTGACTTGGACTGCAGATTAATATTAACATTTGATTTAATGCTGTAATACTGTTTGTATTACTGTAATACTGCTGCATTTTTTTGTCTTACTGGAAGATACAAGGAAAAAAACATTCAAAACAGTAATAAATGTTAGTAAATCGCCATGCAACTAATAGAATAATGTGCAGTAAGGCTTGTGGTATAAAAAAATCTTTTCACCCTGTGAGAGTTTGTTTTCAATAATACTCAGCTGGTTGTACATTATCCCTTCTTTATGCAAAGTGACGTTTAGGTTATGCAGCACTCAATATGCAATTGTATAAAACTTTCAGAATGTTTTACTGTTTATTTTTCCCCAGCATCCCTAAAATGGTTTTCTCTTTCTCTGCATTCTTGCTTGATATCCTCTTTTCTCACTCCATTTTCTCACATTCATTCTCACCTTTTTCCTCCCACACTCCCTTGATTCAGTTCTCTCTGTCTTCCCTCCCACTCTCTATCCGTCATTCCCTCCTCCCTCGACCCACACCATGTCTTTAACTCCCTTCCTCTACACACCCCACACCTCTAACATCCCCATGTAGCTTCCCTGTCTCTCTCACCCTCGCTCTCGTGTCCGGGTGGCTGATAGAAGGACAGGCCGAGGGAGATGATGGCTGCAATCTCCAGGATGATGAGGGTGACGTCTTGTAATGCCTCCCACACCAGCTGAAGGAAAGTCTTGGGCTTTTTCGGGGGTATGAAGTTTTGTCCAAATGTCTGTCTGCGCTTCTCCAGATCTGTCGGGTTATCTGACAAGCCTGAAAAGAAAAGAAGAAGAGTCAAACAGAGGTCATGACAATTCTTTTGCAATGCGCGAGCACCCTCACCCCCAGGGTAATGAGTGGGATATACCGTTAAGGAACTTGGTGTGCCTCTGTCATCCCAGAGCCTGGGAATTTCCCGTTAAGGTTCGAAACATCCTGTACATTTGGCTTTTCCCAATACAGGACACATTGTTTTTGAACAGTCATTAAGAATGAGTTGCTTGTGTTTGCTATCTGCAGTCTGGCTCTTGACGCAATGGATTTTAATGGTTTTTAGCCTTAATGTCTTTTGGCAAAAAGCATTTTTGGCCAAACTAATGTCTTTTGACAAGGGTACTATACAATTTTACTGATAAATCCTTGATATCTATCTAAAGATGAGGATATGCAGTCTGGGTGCGATTTGTATATATAAAAAATAAAGTAATAAAATAAAAAAACCAAGGGATAATTGAAACAGAATGTCAACATTGGAAATGTATAATATAGTAATTCATATAAATTAAAAATATATATATTTGTCTAAACTGAATAAACTAAATTATATATTTTAACATTTTACTTACTGACTATATCATTTACAGGCTCTCATATTAAGAAAACACTAATGAAAAATAAATATATTTGTATATATTAGTCTACCAAACTGGTCTACTAAGTCTGCTAAATTTGAACAACTAATTTTGTGTTTAATGCACTTTAATTGTACAGAAGTAGTGCTGAAGACCAGCTAAAGATATACTGAAGCATATTTTATTGTGCTAAAGTTGAACTATTGCAAGTGTACTTTAAATATCTTGCATTTAAAGACCGATATTATTCAAAGATCATACAATCCTCATCCATTGTGACCTAAAAACACATTTCAGGCCTAATATTAAGAGATGTGCACTGTGCACAAGCAGTACTTCAAATAAAGTTTCATTATAATATGTACATCAGTAAGATACAAGCAATATGTAAGTAAATAGTTTTAAACTATAATAAATATAAAATAAATGCATTTTAAATATTTTACTTTTTACTAGGCTGTAAAAATTTCAGCCATCTATCCCAACTAATTTGTATTATTTTATTCCATCATAAGTTATAATGTTTTGCATGTTTTACTAGGTTGCTTGCAATACTAAAAATAAAATTTGGAACCCAATTCCATAACATACTACCAGACTTTCATTCTGAACACAACAAACTCATGCAGAAACATGCACCTTGTTTCTAGGAGACTAGAAACAAGATGTCACCTAGGAGACACATGACAGATGAAAACAATATGGGTTGAAAACAACATGCTTGATATCCTCTCACAGGATGGAATCACAATCTGAAGCTAAAAAAAAAAAGAAAGTGTTCGCACATCAAACACTATGTGCTTTTCTGTGAGCAGTTACAATATGTTATACCTAATAAGCAGCACTAATTCTTGCTTTTATTGAAGAATATACTTTTTTTGAAACTTCTCAAAAAAAATCACAAAATGACTTGTGTCATTCATTTAATATATAAATCAATATCAATTAAATCAACTATCTTTGTCATAATTACCGCATATTATGTTGGAATTGTGTTCAGAAAGACTGAAGCAACAAGCTAGCTACCAAATACAGTTTGCTAGTTTAGTGTAATTCATCATCCATGCTGTTCCCTTTCCTCCATACAGACTAGGTTTCCATCAACTAAGGGTGCTATGCATATTTATGCATTTTAGCGGACACTTTTATCTGAAGTGACTTAAATTCAAGGTGCACATTTACATTGGATCCGTTCTTGCTTTCCCAGCAAATCAAACCAATGACCTTAGTGTTGCTAGCGTGATGCTCTACTGTTTGAGCTACAGGACAGATTAAGAAAATTCAAGGTTTCAGAAAAAGCTTTCGAAATTTCACACCAAAGTCAACATATTAACTACTGTAGCATTTTATAGGCCATTTGTCACAGAACACAGTGGCGAAAGATGGAGCCCAACTCAAACTGAAGTAAACTGTTTAAAAGGGTAATAATAAGGTGATCATTGCACAGCGGCTTAGGTAACAGTTATGCAAATACTAAACCAAACTAGTGAAGCCATTTGTAGTTAAAGAAAAAGTAAAAATGCTATTCCAAAAGTCCCCATTATATTGGTGCCTTTTTACCAAATAAGTAAAAAAAAAAAAGTAGAGAATCATGTTAGTAGTTTTTTTTTCTAGTATTTCACCAGTCCACTTTGGACGAAGCCAATACTTACAGCTTGAAAATAATGTATATGAATAGAGTTCACAGATTCCGACAGTGAACAACTCTAATACCATTTCACACAAAAGTGCACACACACACACACACACAAACACTATCTCTCTAGCTTTAAATACACTATGGAGCTATCAGACACCTTAAATAGCATATGCACTGCTTCCCTTTCCTATTATCACCACGCATTCAAACAACACATTTAGCCATCTTACAATCTCAAAGATATAAATGAGGGTCACTAAGACAAGTTGAATAACACAATATATTGCATGTGTACGATACAATAAAACATAACCAAAAATACCCAAGCGTATTCGAATGAACCGATTTGTTAAAGCAGTTTATTCCAAAGTAAGAAGTGATGAGAGTCGGCCTGAGCCACATCTATTGAATTTCTGATGTAAATAATTAATCGCATGTTTCTGCTCATTTCAAAGGGCTCCTATACAGAACGAGAGGCTGAGAGAAGACAGGAAGGATAAAGAGACATGGATATGAAGACACGAGACACACTTTGTTAAATGTGCCCAGTGTCTTTCAGTCTTTCTCTTACTCTCAGTCTTTCATAGATTGGTGTAGTTTCCATAGTGATGAAGACATCAAGCTCAAATCGTGCTGCTCTTCAACTTCCTGTCTTCAAGCACCTTTTTGCCCAGCTACAGATGATGTCACTGATTCAGTGCGGACCGCGTGAGCCTTATAATAGATTTTTGATTGGTCTGCTGTGGAAGCTGTTTTTGCAGACAGCGAGTCTTTTAGAGCCTGAGAGAAAAATCATGATGTTTTCAGTCAGTGTTGAAGTCAGTGGAGTCACCCGGAGTGAAACCCAGCATTACAGCTCGACTGAACGAGGCACTATTGACGTCAGTCTATGAGTGTGCAGTGAACATGCTTCAGGGACTTATAAGGACAGGACAATCCAACCAGAAAATACTTTAAGTGGACAAAGGAGGAATGTATGGGCTGGTATGTATACCGCCACTGAGTCAGAGCATCAGGTCGACTGTTGGCAAGAGCTCCCGCGGTTATACTGTATACTGATCACAGTCACTCCATACCAGCACTCAGCACTAACCTTGCTGTTACCATTACTGAATGCATGATTATACAACACTCCGAGAGAGAGAGAGAGAGAGAGAGAGAGAGAGAGAGAGAGAGAGAGAGAGTCAGGAAGGACAGAAGATGAATGAAGATGACTTATGCTAGCTGAAGGTGTTAAAGGGACAGTACACCTTAAAATAACAAAACTTCGGAAACACTTTAGAACATCAGTTAACATGGACTTACAATAAACAATTCTTCTACAGCATTTATTAGTTTTAGTTAATGTTAATTTCAGCATTTATTAATGCATTTTTCAAATCAGAAGTAATATCTGTTAACATTTATTAATGCCCTTTTATGCAACACTGTTTTTATTAAGTAACATTGACAAAGATTAATAAATGCTTTAAGAAAAACATTGCTCATTGCATTATCTAATGAATTAACAAACGAATGAGACCTTATTGTAAAGTTTTATTCTATCATTTACTCACCCTCATGTTGTTCAAAACCTGTATTGCTTGATGTCTTTCTGATATTTTGCAGAGAAATTTAGAATCTTTTATTTATTTATTCATTCATTTTAAATTTGATAAGAAGTAAAATGAATGGTGACCTTTCAAGTTTTAACAAGGACACAAAGGAACCATACCTATACAGTGATCTATACAATCTATATGATTTTTGTGATCTATGCAATTCATGCACTGTATTCACAGTTTTTTGAAGTCATATGATTTTGAAAATATTCCTAGCTCTACTTCACACATTGACGAGAAAAGCTGTCTGATTTGATAAGTAATGGGTTTTTAAACAGACCTTTTCAGTGAATTGACTGACCGACTGGACTGATTCGTTCATGAATCAGACTAAATTAGCTGACTCACTGACTGGTTCCAACGATGAACAGATCACTAAAGAGATAAACAAAATCAAATTTAAGTGATAATCCACTGAAAATCTCACCTAGATCTCGTTAGCACAGTTATGAGAGAAGCAGTCCGATTTGTGAAGGAACTGTTTTCCTGAGTCAGACCTTTACAGCAAACTGAATGATCCAAATGATTCGGACAGATCAAGTACACAAAACCAGTCTAAATTATTTGTTCATGATCGGAGATTATCATCGAATAAGAAAGGTATATTTTGGTCTGTTCTTCACAAAGCTATTGTATAATTTCGGAAGATTGTACAGCAAACATTATTTGGACCACATTTATGATGCTTGATTTGAATCTTTAAAGTTCCAGTCTCTAGATAATCTATCTGCATGGAAAAAGCGCTCAGCACATCTTCAAAAATGTTCCTTTTGCATTCAACCGAAGAAAGTAAGTTATACAGGTTTGGAACAACAGGAGGCTGAGTAAATGAAGACCGGTTTTCCATTAATGGATGAACTGTCTCTTTAAGAAAAACTGCTGAGTAGCTATGCCCGCATCTATTCGCTTTAAAGAATCTCTTGCTTTTCAAACACCCCACATCCTTCTCCCCCCACCCCACTCACTCACTCTCTTTCTCTCTCTCTCCATCTCCCCTTGGTGTGTCCTTGACAATGCGGCAAGCTGTACCAGAATTCCTTCTCTCCTTACGTTCTTTCCTATCCTCCTTCTCTTTGTGTTTTTCATTCTCTTTTCACCCACCACCTCGATTGCTCTGGATCTCCATGCCCTACTGCTGCAGAACAGGTATCTGTGTATGTTCAGGCTGATAGATTGATATGTCCACGCCCTGCACTGAAAACAGTGTTTATACTGTAGCAGCAGGCTGATGTGTGTGGATCTGTGGCCTGCACTCCGAAGCTCGGCTGAAACACATTGCAGGAGAGGAGGTAGAGACACTAATGGACTTCCATTTTCAGGGCCTCATCTTCACAGTGTCAGCCTTATTCAGCGTCACTTCATCTCCTCCCCCTCTGGTCTCCTCTCCTCTCCTGTTGTCTATGCTTTGTCATGGCCATGTTACAGGATTAGTTCAGCTTGCACTTGCACTTAAGAGGCAAACTCCACTTATTGTTTGACTATTAGCATCAGGAGCATCAGATTTTGTTATCACCTGTCAACAGAGCAGTCCCTGATGTCAGCTGTTAGCTATCTCCATACATAAAGCTGGTCTGAAAGCTTTCACGTCTTCTCAACCATGACACCAGTGGAAGTGTGGAGGTTTTCAAATCTTTTGTATTGGTTCATTTTAGGTTTATCTTGTGAAAGGGGTTTTTACAAAGAAGGGCAACATCTGATATTCTAACCACCACATATATAAATGCTTACTTAAAGGGACAGTTTTCATGAAAATGATATTTCTGTCATCATTTACTCACCTTCATGTCTTTGTAAAGCACAAATTAAGAAAATTTTAATGAAACCTGAGAGATTTCTGTTCCTCAATGAAACCAAAACAAAAAATTCAAAAGACAAAAAAAAAAAAAAAAAAGTATTTATATGATGTGCAGATTTAATTAACCTTTTCACATATAAACATTGGTGTAGGTGAACTATCCCTTTAAGAAAAATATCTTTAAAAAAAAAACTTTTGATCAATCAAATAACGGATTCTTGTACTTTTTTCATTCATTCCGAAAATAAAAAATAAAAACTTTCCAATCTGCAAAGAAGCAGTAATAAACCTATTTAATATTTGATGGCACTTTTTACTTTCTGCTCTCTCTTCAATAGGATGAAGTTCACTCTTCGTTTGGGGGCAAAAATTAGCATATCAAAATTGTAATATGTTTTACACTTCTAATCTGCTACCAAACTATGGTTTACCAATCGGTGTGGGAAATATTTTAAGGCTTATTCATTACTGAAGACGCAAATGCTTTAAGCTA
This sequence comes from Carassius auratus, assembly GCF_003368295.1. NCBI lineage: Eukaryota > Metazoa > Chordata > Actinopteri > Cypriniformes > Cyprinidae > Carassius > Carassius auratus. The sequence goes on from NW_020523328.1 coordinate 835,062, forward strand.
CGAAAGCTCAATTTCATGCATCACTGCCTTCCAAAATGTTTTAGATTCCAATGGACTCTGCGCACCATCACATCCACATTAAGCCTCACTGGTCACTGGAACTTTTGGTGCAGCACATCAAACAGTTTGGAAACTGTAAGAAAATTAAGCACAAAATTAAATCCTGAGGAAGGGTCAAAAGCAACTTATTTCTTATTTTAATTGATTTTTTTCCAATCATGCCAAACTATAAGATATTTAATTCGGTAGAAATTGTGAACAAAAATATTAGAAAGATATTTCTCTATGGGGCTTTTGATTATTGTCGTGGACAATGGGGCAGCCTAATCACACCACAACACAACTATGCATTGCATTCTCAGTGTAACCACAAGAGGCGCTATAGTGAGCATCATCTTATCTGTGTTCTATCGTCCACTTTCTCCTTCAGATCAACTTATATCATGAAAAAGCAGCAGTTTGTAGAAATTGAATATGTTTATATCTGCATGTATAGAAACCTGAAAAATTACATCCAGTTTTAAGAGATACATTTAAAGGTAACTTTATCGCCCCCGTTGAGGCTTCCTAGTGCTATAGTCATTTTTAAGCGTGCATGTTTGTACAATGGTTTTTTTAGTGTGTGGGCTTAACGTTTGTGTCAGTGTTTGCATACATTCAAATGGTATATTTGAGCCCTTAAAGCAGGGTGAGGCACTCATTATGCAACAGCAGGATGCAGTACTAGAACCACCAGGTAAAAAATGAACAGTACGCATTAACCCCTCATTGACATCCTGCAGGAAAGAAAAGTCGCACATGAGATCTCAGATGTTTCTCATAGACATAAACAAAAGAACCACAAGAACCATAAGCAACAGCTTTATCACAAATCTATTAATACAATCAGAATAACTCAATTTTATTTGAGTTTTATAGTTTTTATCTCCACCACTATCTAAATTCTCTTCTGCAGTCATCATGGCGTATAAAGCATCACAGCAACACATTCAATTACGAGTCAGAAGAGGATGGATGGATACGCCAAGAATTGTGATCACTGCGCGGACCTTTCGAGACACTGACTCTAGTGAGTGAGTCTCTCCAACTCTGTTTACCCAGTAACCCCTCTCTCTACACCCACCTCACTCCGACAGCACCGTCACCTAGCAACCCAACACGACGCGTGCACTCAGAGTGGGAAGTTGGCTGAGTGAGCCAGAGAAAGAGGTGGTGGACAAGTGTGAAGAGGTGAGAGAGAAATCAAAAGAAAGGAGGAAAGAAGGAAATATTTAGGGTTTAAAGAAGTCTTAAAGAATTAGTTCACTACTGAATTAAAATTTCCTGATAATTTACTCACCCCCATGTCATCCAAAATGTTGATGTCATTCTTTCTTCAGTTCAGAACTTTCAGGATTTTTCTCCTTATAGTAGACTTCACTGGTGGCCAATGAATTAAAGGTCCAAACTGCAGTTTTAATGCAAGGCTCTACATGATCCTAGCCGAAGAATAAGGGTCTTATCTACCAAAACAATCAGTCATTTACTAAAATAAAAAATACAAATGATGTCTTGCACTAGCTTTTTGATGTGTGCCTATGACTTCATGCTTTACCTAATCATGTTGAAAAGGTCACGTGTGGTTAGTTCTTTGTCTATAGGACCTTTCGCACCGCAGAAACCTTTTCATAGTACCAGAACTAATTGTGGAACTACCCACTTTTTGGCGTTTTCGCACCGCAGGAACTAGGTGTCACATTTTATTATTAGGTCTTTCGACACACACGTTTTACCAAATAAAAACGACAGCACTTTTAGAGTTCATTGCAGTATTTGATGTGAGCATAAGTATTGGAACAGTTGAATTTAAGGCAGATGTAAAAGATTAAAAGCTAATATTTAGTTGCAGATCCCTTGCATGCAATCAGAGCCGAGTCTGCAACCCATAGACATCACCAGACTCTTGGTCCTATGCTTTGAAATGCTTTCCCCCAGCCTTTAATGAAGCCAATTCCAACTGTTGCTTGTTTTAGGGGAGTTTCTGTCTTTAGTCTTCTCTTCAGCTGGTGAAATTAATGTTCAATTGGATTTAAATCTGGAGACTGATTTGGGCAATCTAAGACTCCACATTTCTTCGCCCTGATAACGACCTTGACTGAACTGGCAGGGTGTTTTGGGTCATTCTCCTGATCCATTATGAAGTACTTTCTAGTGAGTTTGGTGGCATTTTCTTGAAAATTGGTAGCCAAGATGATTTTGTACCCTTCCAAATTCATTCTGATACTGCCATCATACATTAAGTCATCATTAAAATGAAGAGGTCCTGTTCTAGAGACAGCCATGCATGCCCATGACATGACCACCTCTTTACAGATGAGGTTGTATGCTTAGGATCATTTGCAGTTCCCTTTTTTCTCCACACTTTTGCTTTCCAATCACTTAGATAAAGGTTAATCTTTGTCTCATCAGTCCATCAACTCAGTTCCAAAACTCTACTGGCTCACATTTGTGAAGAATCTTGCCTTTCTATTTTTGGTGCTGATTGGTTGCATCTTGCTGTGTAACTTCTGTAATTCTGTCTTAAATTCTCCTGCGGACAAAGCATCACCCCAGCTTTCTGGAGGTGGTTGGTGATTTTACAGACATGTATTTTAGGGTTGCAGCTTTTATGATTTGTCTGTCATAAACTACTGTTGTTTTTCTCAGCTGATCAGGTCGTTGTTGGTAGCTGATGTCGCCAGTAGTTTCCAAACTCTTGATTTCTCCATGACCTATTTTTTTCCCATAGTTCTAAATTAATTCCTCTTCTCTTGTAGCATCCAAATTGCTTGCTTTTCTTTCACAGTCGGCTTCCTCGTCTTCATCCTTGTTTGTGTGTGTCATCGTCGAATGCAAGATTACGAATGCAGAAGCAATGGATATAACTGATAAGACACATTCCTTGCTTTTAATATCTGAAGAATTAATACAGCAGGAAGCAGCTGAACACTTAGAAAGACCTGTGAGGCAACTGTTCCAATACTTATGCTCACATCAGATAGGTAGATGAAATTCTAAAAGTGCTGATCTTCATAGCTGGTAAAACATCTTTGTGTGAATCACCCAATAATGAAGTGTGACATTCTGTAATTTTGTCTCATATTCATATTTTAATCATATTTACAGATTTCTTAACTACACAGCAAACAGAACAATTTTGGCTTTACTGTACATTGACATTCCATGTCCATTAGTGTGAAACCCACGAGACGCAACAAAAGCACAGCTCTGATCACAGCGTTCTCCATCCTCCTGTTGTTAACGTTGTTCTTCTTTGTAAACGTTGCTGAACGCTGTGCACAAATGACATCGCTGTCGACTGGCTTACATCACGTCCTAGTACACACGGTTGGTGCAAATGCAACCCTTTAAATGGTACTGGGAAATAGTTAGCGCAATATTGTCCTCGTACTTTAGTATTGTACATTTAGTTCTGGAACTAAAGTGCTGCGAAAGGCCCTTATGTATTTCAATTCAAAACAAAAGGGTAAGGAGAAAAACGGCATCTTTTTTTCTCCTCCAACTTCAAATCGTCCAATATCGTTTTACCTTTTTTTTTTTTTTTTTTGCAAAGAGGGTTCAATTTTCTATGCATGTTCACTTTATAAACACTAGGTTGGTACTTCCACCTGCGTCATGCATGACCTTTCCAATTTGATTACATAATCCGTTAAGTCGAGCGAGTGCAAGACCAAAAATGGTGGTTTGTTGTGCTTTTTATTTTTCTTAGAAAACGACCAATTGTTTTGCTAGATAAGACCATTATTTCTCGGCTGGGATTGTGTAGAGCCCTTTGAATCTGCACTGAAACTGCAGTTTGGACCTTCAACCTATTGTCTCCCACTGAAGTCCACTATATGCAGAAAAATGTTTTCTGCAAAAACCCTTGATTTCTTTTTGACTGAAGAAAGAAAGACATAAACATCTTGACATAGGGGTGAGTAAAATACCAGGAAATTTTTATTCTAGAGTGAACTTATCCTTTAAAGCAGGTCAAAGAGAAACACATGACTACATCTGATGAGGAATAATGTACTACACTCCTAAAAATAAAGATTCTTTACTGGCATCTATTGTTCCATGTAGAATCTTTACCATTCCATTAACCTTTCCATTACACAGAAGGTTCCTTATAGTGGAATAAATTGTTCTTTACACTAAGAATAAAAGGTTCTTTAAAGAACTGTTCACTGAAAAGTTCTTTATGGAACCAAAATTGGTTGCTGTGAAACCCCCCTTTTGCAAACTACTTCTTAAGAGTTCATGGAATAATTGAAATGTATGAGATGATGTCAAGAAATCATGACTGAAATGCAAAACATTTCTCTCACCATCACTGGTGGAAGACTTGAGTCTCTGGCATAGGCCCTCTGCATCTCCAAAGCTTTCCTGAATTTTCTGCAAAGCCTCGGGTCCTCTCAGCTCCATCAGGGCCCGGAGCTCCTCCAACGTCACCCCAAAGTCTCCAGCATGATTGGCTTCTGCGCCCCCTCCACCCTGCTTGGGGTAAAACTCCACTGCGCTATTCGCCATCTCACCCATGGTCGCCGTGGTGGACATCTTGAGTCTTAGGGTGTTGGGTCCACGATGTTTGATCTATGAACTTCTTCTCGTCCAGGGGGTTTCAGCAACACAAGGTCAGTATTAGTGACGATTCTTGGCTCAGGTTTTTAGGTTTTGAATTTGCTCCTCCACTCCTCACCCTCCCCAGTAGTTCCTCCCGTTCTTCTAATTCTCCATGAGAGGAGGAAATCAGGACAATGACGGCCGAACACTTCTAGCGTATTTGGAGAAATCCTGTCCTCTTCACCCAACCCCCTTGCCCAGTGGGGTCAACAGAACGAGGGATCAGGCCGCTTCCAATCCATCAGGACACAGAGAATGAAAGCAGAGAGGGTGCGCAAGACCAAGTGGGATATTGTGTAGATCTGGTGCCTTAGGATTCAAAGGGTGCGCGATGATGGGGTTGGTGAGGAAACCTGCAGAGACACACAGACAGAATAACACATTACAGTCTTTAAAGTGCTCGTGTGGGCAGCAACTCAGAGTACAGTGGGCATTCCTTGAAAGACGGAGTGAGCATGCAGTCAGACTGCTCCAAACTAATGCTTTCAAACGTATCAGCACATTTTCACCTTAATTTAAAGGTCTTTTGTGTTTTAATTGAGTTACACACTTTTCTTACTCTCATTAATGAGGTATTAGACAGGTCTTGGTGATATTAATTATGCTAAATGGACAGGTCAGTCCAACATGACAAAAATCCCCGGACAGGTATAAAGTATGATGAATGTGTGTTCTTACAGATGGTGATGCATATAACATATACTGTATCTCTAGTGATCCAGACCACTGCATTGGCCCATAGTTGCCATGGAAACCTACAGATGCCTCCGACTCCCACAAAGCTCCTTTGGCCTCGCTATACCCCAACACACACATATACGCTTGGTTCTTATTCACACTTGCTCACCAACACAAACACCATTACACTAGCACAGAGTTTTCACTCTATCGCTATCTTTTTGGCCCTAATGCCTTCATCTTCTTTCTTCGTCTTTCTTTTTTTCTCCTTTCATCTCTCAGCAAATGTCCCTATGTTCTCTTAGATGACGGTCTCAGCCTCAGACGGCACGCCCACAGACCACCCACGGCCCGTTCACTGTGGGTCTGATGCATACAGCACACAAAACTGGAAAAAGCTTTCACAATCTGGCAAGGTCTAATATGATTGGCTGACTCTATGCAAAATCTAGGAGTAAAGTCACAGGGTTTTTAACAGTTTATCTGGAAACAAAGTTGTGTTTAGGCACCGGGTAGATAAATATATTGGAATATTAATTATTGGAAATGTATTTAATGAACAAATGACTAGTTTTTAATCATTACAAATATATTTTAAATGTAAAAATGCATTTAATAATTCAATAAAAATATCAATCAATACATTTTTACATGCTTGTCATTATAGTGGTATAATTTAGTTCAGTTAAACCTGCCCTGAATTACAAAAAAAAGTGGAAAATAGTACAGTTTACTATGAATGTCTGTCTGTCTTGAAAAAAATTTGCCATGTCAGCGTAATCATTTCAAATCATCATAAATAATAAATAACGTACGATTATATATACTGTACGTACATACATACATATACATACATACATAGGTTAATTCTCCCTTATTCTTCTTTTTTCCATCCTTTAAATTTTCCTTCCTAAAATGCGACTGCGTGTCATCTCCATCTACAAAATGCGACACCAATATTGATCCTCGCTCTTTCTCTCCTCTTGTCCCAAACTCTTCTTGGTTCGTTTGGTTGGCCCGTACACTTACGTTTACGGGAGCTGTCCTTGTCGACAAAACCAGCGGCAGACGGTGAACAGTAATTATATTCCATAAATAAATAACACAATCCACCATATAACGTGCAAGAAGAAGTAAATAAGGAACTGCTTAAAGCAAGTTAGTGGTTTGCTGGACGCTAGACGCTACTTCCACATTTGTCCACTACTTCTGCATTTGTCATGTGGTTTCTACGTCAGTAAAGGTGGTAATTAACATTGGTAATGGGTAATTAACGTCATTGACAGGCGTCTGCACTGCCCCGTGTCACTGTTCAGAATGGGAATTTTCTCATGATTTACAAGTAGTTGAAAACATTAGAGATATTGTTAGTAATCAGCTGGACAAAATATATAACACTAGCCTAGTGGTTTTTGGATATTTTATTGCGAATACCTTACAAATTGTACCTTTAAGTAATTTAGATTACATTACTATATATATTAATGATGAAAAATCCAAGATACTGTAAAAGCAAATCAACTTGCGATTGGTTAGCTCTTTTGGTCATGTCATTCAGATGATCTTGTTGACGGTCAGAGTTATATGTTCTTCTGCAGAAGAAGCTGCAATGTGGACCCGGCTATGTGTCGCTTAGTCAAAGTCTGACTATGTGAGACTGCTTATATGGTGATGAGTCTGGGGTATGCAGTGTGCTGTGTGAGTATGTGTGTAGGCAGACCGGGCCGGTAATGTGCAGGAGTGACATAGAGGGTGTCATCATTCTCATGCTGACTCACTAACCCCAGCCTTCCTTTCCCCCTCCTTTCTTCTTCTCTGGTGCACTGCATATATGCACAACAGGAAGGTTCTGCACAGTCAAGAGATAGTCAGGAGACACGTGCAGGCCCAGACAGAATCAGAATTTTTCACCTGTTCTGCATTCGTTTTGGTTGAAGAATTGACTTAAACATAGTAAAATGTGTTAACGAAGAGCTGAGCATTTCTAAAAAAAATTAAAAATGAATGACCTTAAACTTTTTTTAGGGTATGCAGAAATTAACTGCATTAAGCATAACTCTTATGCCACTAACCTTGCAAATGAAAAGAAATTGTCGATATGGTAGCCTCTGAAAACGAAAGCCAGCAAATCAGATAGCAGCAGATTCTTCCTGGACCTGGTCAGAATTGTTTTGTTTTTTTGTGGAATATATGTGCTCAAGCACATTTGCATCCTTTGGGGCTACTTTCTGGCATCATACACACTCACTTCCAGGTCTATAGCCCCAGATTTCCCTCACCAAGAGACTGCTAAAAACGTGCAGTTATGTTCAGTGTGCAGGAGGCAGATGGTCTGGAGATTATGCTGAATATTTATATTGATCTGTGTTTTCCCAAAACTTTCAGCAAGTGTGCTCTAGTGCCATTTGGTAAGACACTGTTGATAGTGTACTGAGATTTCCCAGGTCTGCCTTGCCCTGACCGGCCCTGACTACCGCGACCCATCCCAATCTGCTAAAGTTAAAAGGGAGAGACAGACAGGCTAGCATTGCATAAATTGTTCAGCTCCTTATGTAATATGTCTAAGTAACCAACAGAGACGAACTCGCGCTCACACCCACACACAAACACAACCCCCTAAAGCTAGAAGAAACTCTAACCCATATTCAAACATTAAATAAGAGCCACACCAGTCTATCACACCAGGAGCCAGTGATCTGGCACTGTGAAACAATGCAGGAGATTACTTTGTTAACTGGCAACATTCAAAATCAAGATGTCTGCAGCACAAAAAAATAAAAAAAGCAAGAAAGGGCTGATGAGTCAGTGTGCTGCTCACTTCACTCTTATTACAGAGACAGTCCACTGACAGAGTCTGAACACACACCACAACTACTGAGCGAAGTAGTTTTGCTGCACTTCCGTCCACTCGCATTCAGACGTCAGCTGAAATGACTTGTTTACCAAGCCATGACAGTTTCCATGAGAAAATAGACAGATATTCCCTCAACACCTACCAAATAAAAACAAATATGAACACTAGTTGATGAGGCAGATTAAAATAGGCCTCAAGGAAAGAAGCTTTTGGAAAATAAATAAACTGAATCTGGACAGACATGAGATGCCTTAAAAGATAAATTCATTAAAAAAGTAAATTCTGTCATCGTTTACTCATGCTCATGTTGTTCCAAACTCGTATGTAAGTATTTTTATTGCAATATTGCATTTGTTGCTCTTTTCCAAACAATGGAAGTGGAGACAGTTTTGGTCCCTATCCAGTTTAAATGTTTGGAAAAGTGCAGCTTGCACAATCTGCTGAATATCTTCCACGTTCCATGCAGGAAAATCATGGAACAACATGATAGTGAGTAACTGAGAATTTTCTTTTTTGGTGTGCTGTGACTTCTTGTTCTTCTGTGGAACACATACAAAAATATTTTGCATGTTGTTCAAGATGCTCTTTTCCATACAATGAAAGTGAAAACTGTCTGTGGGTCCCCATCCAGGTTTACTGCAAAAGAGCAACTTGGAATTAAAGAAAATCTCACATGTTTGGAACGGCATGATGGTGAGCAACTGATGTGAGAATTTTCTTTTTGCGCTGTGACTCTTTGTTCTTCTGGGTAACACAAAAGGAGATATTTAGCAATAGCATGTTGTGCAAACTGTTCCTTTCCATACAATGAATAACGATCAGAACTGTTTCTGTCCTCATTCATTTGGCTCCAGATGAAAAAATTTTTTTTAAGATGACAGTGGCCATACTGGGATGTTTTGCTTTCACTTTACTATAATGGAAGAAAGTAGAGACGTGTCATCCATAATTTTACTATATGAAAAAGAGCAGCTTGGACAGTCTACTAAATATCTCTTTAGCAGTCTTACAGGTAACTAACTGTTTCCAGAACCTACTTTTTTTTTTTGAGGACTGTCACTTTAACAAATGATATCCATGACACTAATGTACTGTCATTGAGTTTCTTTAATCAGAAAAAAATGTCCTTCTGTTCAGTTTCTAAAAATGGAACAAAGAGAAATGATATAGAGGGAATAAAAAAGAAAAACTTAAAAATCATTCCAGGCCTATGCTGCTTTGATGTAAGTGGACAGACAATGCTTGAGTTATTTCTGCAGAATGACTAATTCAGATACTCTTTACAGGACTCATCTAATTGTCAATCAGTGTTTTTTTTTTTTTTTTTAAAGAGCAGAAAATAAACTCTTCTTCCCATGAGCTCCCTGTTTTGTAGTGTCTTAGTGACAAGGGTAAATACAGTACAGAGGCCTGCAGGCCTGCTGCTGACAAGACTTTACTAATAGGATCAAACACAGTGGCGGTAATGAAGGTGCTGTCATACTGAGGGAGAGAAAAAGGTGATTTTGCCAAAGTGACGGAGTAGGACATAGCAGACACACTCCCTTTGGAATAGGCTATAAGCTAATAATTAAGAAAAGGCAGCAACTCACTGGGAGAAAAAGCCTTTAGTCACAATGTCTCTGAACACTGATGAATGTTGTATAATATGCTTTTTTATCCACATACTTGTTTGACATAACACTTACAGAGCTGTAGCTGCAACTTCTGGGATGTGATTTTAGCTTGCTAGGCTCACTGGTGATTTCTGAACTTTTTTATGCGCATTCCCCAACAACAAAACCTGCTTGAATTACCTCATTTATGATTATGTCTCCCTTATCTTCTCATGTGGGCACAAAACCACTCAGCGCATGCTACTGTAAGTGAACATTACCTTCTATCTTTATAAGTTCATAGGATTCCAACCCCCTCCACACGCACTCCATTATCCTCAATCTTATTCTCTTTGTCCATCTGTTCTTTCCTCTTCCATATTTACCTCCTCCCTTCCACCTTCACTGCAGTGGCCTGTATTCGTTACACTGGTTTCAGGCTTTCAAAGCGAGACGTGGACTGCATTGGCGTAAGAGTCTGTAGGGAGTAGCATAAGCTGCTCGGCTTTGATTCTAAACACCTGCTCATGGCCCAGACATTTGTGCGATGTTGACCGAATGCACAAGGATGGGATGATTCTTGTTCTATTTGTGTGTTGCAAACAGGCCAGAGACATGTCATAGAAATAAAATCTAAACATGAACCGCCATCCCATGGGTCATTTGTTTTCACCATGTCCTGGTCTATGCACATGTTATCTAACCCAGCATCAGCGCTGCCATTCATGTGTCAAGACGTATCCGCAACTCCACACGCTCTGCTGAAAGCATCATTGTCATAGGAATGCCCAGAGTACATATGTATATTGACATGCAATCCTTATCCTTTAGATGTCGCAGCTGGCTTCCTGTTTATCTATCTATATATATATATATATATATATATATATATATATATATATATATATATATATATATATATATATATATATATATAATATTAAGTAAAATGATAACTAAAACTATAAATGAACTAATTTTACCATACATTTTTATCTTTATAAGACTGAATGTGGCTGCAGTTTTATCTAGACATCTTCTAGGTCAATTTTCCTTATTGCTGCAACAACAGCATTCAAACTGGGGCAACCTGAAGAGAGAACTGGAGCACCAACAACTCTTTCCCTTTTTCCGTAAAGTTTCCAAGCAGTTTTAGTATGAGACAAATTCAAGATATAAAGTTACTCACAATTAGGGAATCCAAAACAGTCAAGCAACAGGCTTAATGGGCAACACCATTGCATGAACTGAAATTGTAATGTTCAATGAGAAAATCTATAACCATACATATAAATAAGGGCATACATTTGTCTGAAATATTTTTAACTCATTGATTTATGTATTTAAATTAGACATAAAATTCCCACATTTGTCTGTTTGAAATTAGTTTACAAATCTAATACGTATCCCTAAACTGTAAATTAATATCTAATATAAAAAATGCTATTAAAACCACATAACACACAGAAAGGATAAGTTGTGAAACTTAAATATAGGCCTATTTAATATTTTTATGATTTAATATCTTTATTAGTCTAGGAAAAGTACATTGGATGGATATATATATATATATATATATATATACTGAGATTATAAAGTATATGAATTTAAGTATTATGTTTTGCATGTAGAAAAGCTTGTGTAATCATCTTTCACAAAATAAAGCATAAGAATTTGCCATTGAACATTTAGTAGCATGATTACCAATCAAATAAACCAGGCATGAAATTACCCAAAAACCATCTCGGTCCTGTAAATTCTTCATATTCTTACACTGTTGTCACCTCAGGAGGATGGTGTCAGGAGTTTTCAGTCCTGTGGGTCATTTGAAATTGGTTAAAAACCGATGATGTTAAAATTTACTGCCTGGCCCCCTCCTAAACTGAGCAGACAAACACACAAACACAAAGATTATGATCGATTAGCCTGAGAATTTAACTGCTGCTCTTTTAAATTTGTTTTAAAAAGAAAACCATTCTTATTGAAAGGCCAGTAGTTACCAGTGACTGATAAATGTTTGAAACGTCTCTTTTCTGTGTTTAGCCTCCACACAGCACGGTGTAACAGTTTCAATCTCTCTGAAATTATGTAAACCCCCAGAACTGGGATCCTGCTTTGACGGTCATACATAAATGGCCAATCAGAGTCGAGTATAGATTCACGAACTCATACACGGTCACCAAGCTGTCTGAGGCATGCGAGACTACAACCACCCCTCCTCTCCTTGTCCCACACCCAGCATAGCCTACTCGCACACCTTGCAGCAGGAAGAAGAAAAAAAGTCCGCACGGTTGCCAAGGAAAATGAAAGTAGAGCACCTTGAGCAACTCATGCGATGAAGTTCCCACACCGCGCTCCATCAGTCAGGTGTGTTTCCCATCGCGCCGTTTTCCACAATAAAATGACCTTTACTGGTCACCTTCAGAGGGCGACCGGTCCTCACGCAAAAAATAAGTGTGACAGCTCTAATAGTTACAAACCAAACGCGATTCTTTCGAGTCTCGTGAGCGGCTCGCGGTGTTAACTGAATTAATATCGCGAAGATGCTGCTTGTGAGAGGATGGTGCGCCACTCGCATCCGGAAAAAGCGCAATGCCCCTCCGCAAGGTGACCAGTGTGGGTCCCAGTGCGAGGTACACACGCTCACAGAGATGTTAGACAAAAACAACACAACTATACGCTAAATGAGCGTGGGTTTTGCCGATCTTGTTACAAAACGAGAGAACATGACACATTTTCTGTGCAGGAAAATGTCAGAACATCCTGGGAAGTCATACGGTCCAACACAATCCAGAGGACAAGCGATGGTGAACAGTCAACAAAACACCTCATAGATGGGAACACGTGAATAATTATACAATTAATAGATCATTAAGGATTCAATGCAGTAGTTTTACGTGCTTGGCAGTTATCAAAATAGACGACGAAGAGATCTGCATTAGAAAAACATGCAGGGACAATTTAACAGTATGACAGAGAGACCCGCCAACTGTTACCATGGCAAACACATCCTAACTGGTGTAAATATCTGATACTCACCAGGCCATGCTCCAAGGACTTTGGTTTGTTGGGAAAGGGTAATATCTATCCTGGAGAAACACAAGATGACTGGATTCACTCAGTAGCTGTTATCATGTCGTCCTTATCTCCCAGGTGTTCAGCAGTGTGTTTACTACGGATGGAGATGATGGGTCCTAAAATAGTGCAGTTGCTGCCTGGTTAGATGGAGGTTCCGCAGACGAAAAAAACTAGAGATGGAGAGACATCGTTCTGAGATGACTGTCCCGACCAGTGCATCAAAAAGGGAAAGGTATTTTGTTTGTGTAAATCAAAAAGGTCGTGAAGCGTGGTGATGCGGTATTTGGATTTTCTATGCGATGTGTGATGAGAGCCCCCTCGCTGAGCTGCGCGCTGAGGACCGTGGACGCAGCATCCGCGCGGGCTGCTATGCGCGCGGATGGAGAGGACGGAAAGGAGGAGGAGGGTGGACTCTATCTCTATCCCCACCCTCAAATCCCTCCTACTCTGCTCCGTTACAGTGCGATCACGTCAGCTCACACACAACATGCCACATGCGCCGAGTTCAAACCTCCGTGTTAATGCAAGAACGGGATGGAGAGGTGCACTGGGTCATTTCACGACACAGGTACCATTTAGCCATTTTACCAAGTAATTTATATATATAAAAATGATCTTTGAGGCAACTAATGTCTTAAGTGCAAAGAAACTACTTCTCTACCTAAATTATGTAAAGCTAAATTATGTAAATTAAAATAAAAAAATTACATATGCAAACACAAGGTTGATGGTAGCAGGGTTGACTAGTGCTCAAGGTCAAGAAACTGGAAGTTGTTAATCATTACTGTACATATTTGCACAAATATACTTTTTTCTTTGCAAAATAAACTTAATAACTAAGAGTTCACTAACTAACCTTAATGAAACATATATTTAAATACTAAATGATAAAAAAAAGCGGAAGTGGTTGACCTTGAGGGACCCATGTCCACTAACAGAAAGAAAATAAATTAAAGCACATGTAAGGTGTATATAATATATATATAGCTAGATATATAGAAAAAAATACATTTACAATTACATACAGAATTACATTTTAGTCTGGGTTAAGGCTTAAGCCTCGTCTGTGAAACCAAGGGAAAATGTTTAATTAGTAAAATATATGTGTGTGAAGTCCTCCAGATAAATTTTCCTTTTATTGGATAGATAGATAAATAGATAGATAGTACATCTAATAGCCAACTATGCAAATTTGCTCCAAAGCAGCAAACAGCTGAGCAGTAGTTTTTCTATGTGCATTTGATTCAAATCTAGACCATAATCCTCTTGTTGTCCCTGGTACATCTCACCTTAAAGTTGTGTTTTCAATTCATACACCCCAGGTGTAATCTTCTAGCTGTTTTCAAGCATACAGGCTCAGATCTAATAGCCCTAATGCAGGAGGCCTCTCAGACCAGCGAGAAAAAGCTTTTATGTGCTGACGAGTGCTCAAGTGGCCCTCTCCTGAAGCCTTCATATGCAAACACACATACACACAGGCACTAAATGCTCTTCAGCAGATGTTCATGTTAACTCGAAAGCACAGAAGAAAATACCAAGAATTGGATGTCTGTTTTTGGTAGGTTGGCACCTAGTTGTCAACAATATACTCCCAAGTCTGACATGTCTAAACTGACAATCCATGTTTTACTGTTCTTGCAATCAAAATGAGAAAAAATGCATGCATTGGCTGATTTTGCATGCTTCCAAGTGTGCACTCTTCAACACCACATTTTTCTTCCCTACTTACGCACACAAGACTGCTCACACTGAAATATTTGTGATGCACATCCGGGAAAGTAAACAGAGAGTTTCAGATGAGGAGTTGTATCTATAATTCAGAGGTGAGGGTTTAGGAGATGGCTGTCCCTCTGGGAGATGCTGTGCATTAGCCCTGCAGGTAGTGCATCCCAGCTCTGGAGCCCAACCCAACAGATGGAGTCTCACTGTCAGTCAAAACACAATCCGCCCAATCGCGTGTTACATCTCGCCGCTTTACTGAGGAACTCCATCCAAAAGCTACCCGAGTGAAACCGTTCCATGTCTGTGAACTCCAACCCACATCTCCAGGATTCAACATGAATATTGTTGCATCCAAAGACTCTCTATTCTGGGATGGATATTAGATTTGAACCATTCACCATTTCACAGCTATGTCAGCAGTAGATGAGCAGAAAACAATTCAAGATTAGTTTTAAAGAGATAAAAATCGACTTTTTCTCACCCTCATGTTGTTCCAAACATATGCTTTGTTTTCTTCAGTGGAACACAAATGAACTGTTTTTGTTCATACAATGAACAAAAAGAACAAAACTAGACCCCACTGACCCTCACTGTTTGGACAAAAAAAAAGATTGAACCACTTTTAAAATATCTTTTTTCCACAGGCCAAAGTCAGTCATATAAGTTTAATATGGGGCTAAGTAATTAATGACAAATTAGAATTTTTGGGCGAACTATCCATTTAATGGTCCCTTGGTTAATCATCCCATTTATACTGTAATTTTTACCTGTAACTACTCTTGTTTCTAATCCCCTTGCACTTCTTTCTGTTTCTCATTATGCTGTAAATACGAAGAGATACATTACAACACTTTCATTTAGCTTTTCTTAAGCACCCTCTGAATTGAACATCAATAGTTTGCCTCTCTGAGAGTTGATTGATTTGGCTGCACTCCCAACTCTGGCAGGAGTTCTGATGTCAAGAAGAGAAAAACGCTGCATCTTTGCTCTGCAACAGATATTGTAGTACTTCCAAAATGGGAGCATGTCAGGGAATATTCTAAGGGGGAATGAGCTGTTTGCAGGTTGGATGGTGTACTGAAGAAACTGAACAATTTGAGGCATGACGCAAAACTATTGTTCTGGGCTCAAGGATGCAGTGATTTCCAGGTTGAATGGCTCGTTCACCAAAAAATAAGAATTCACATCTCATGTTGCTACAATCCTGTATGACTCCATTTCTTCTGCTAAACAGAAAAATGGGTTTTGTGAAATACTGTTTTTGTCCATACAAAGAAAGCCAATGGGGTTCAAAACAACACTGGAATAAATTGACTTTTAATGTGTGGACAAAAACCAAACATTTTTTTTCCTTCAAAATATGTTCTTTCTTGTTCCATATAAAAACGAACTTGAAATATAAACAATGTATATGTAGAAAATAAAATTTACATAGATTAAAAGAGTGGTTGATTGCAATTTTACTTTTTTAAACATTAGCTAGTGTATAATGTTGCTGCTCGAGCATAAACAATATCTGCAAAGTTATGAAGCTGAAAGTTCAATGCAAACGGATATGTCTTTAAAAATTCTGGTAGTTTAATGCCAACAAAAATGTCTGGTAGGGACTATAATGAGTTACTTCCCGGGTTCGTGATGTAACAAACCCAGATAAACCCCGTCCTCAGGAAAAGGCAGCAAAGGGGGCGAGGCCATGCTGCGCTGCTTTAGAGAAGAGGAAGAGTAAACTAGAGGTGCAAGCAAAAATCTAATCATATATGTTTCAAAATCAATGTTCTAAAGCAGCAGTTCTTAATAGTGTTCAACACATCCCCCTGCTCTGCACATGCATCTCGCTCTCTCTCTCACTCATTCAACTCAGCTCCAACAATGAACAGTAACAATTATACAGTTATTTTCACTTAGTTATGAGAAGTGTTAAACATGGAAGGGACAGAGAGGTGTGAAATAAAGGTCAATTATGTGAAAAACAATGCTTTTTTTCATCTTTAAATGAAGCATTAACACGTTAGACTGCACCCCATAAACAAAATCAAGCCTAGAAAATAAAACCGTAAACCACCTCTTTAATAAATTATTCAATTGTTAGCGCCTTGTGCTGAATGTGTTCGGTAATGTTAATGCATTAAACCATATAATAAAAATGTTATCAAAATGGTGACTAATAACAAAATTGGACTAATTTAAACATTCTTTCAAAACAAATAATTTCATATTCCACATAAGCAACAAATCATACAGGTTTTGAACAACATGAGGGTAAGTAAATTATGACTATTTTCATTTGGGGTTTCAATTTTAAATACTGTTTAGTTTTTTTCCAGTAGTTTTTTTTTTTTTTTGCAAATCAGTTTTGACTGTGTTAAAAAAAAAAAGCTCAAGAATCAAGAAAAAAACAACATACTTCATCCAGTACCATTACAGGAAAATGGAAAAGAGGATTGTTAATAGAGTAACCTTGAATGGGTGAAAAGAGTTTGGAGTGATCTGTTATGCGAGGCAGTAGTAGGAGAAAGGACAGGAAAGAGAAAGAGACTACAAGATGAACAACATGAGAGAAAAGCACAGAGCCAAGAACGCAACGAAGAGGCTTGCTTTTACACAGGACAATATCTAGGAATGGGGGACACAGATTGAAAGAAGAGAGCCAAGAGAGATGGCAAAGAGAGTAAGGTTAGTCACAATCAATCCCATCTTTCCTATTCCCAGCACTCTGTCCCATAGTGAGGGCCATGCTGATGTTTTATTGATGGAAGAGAATCCGGCTGCACATGTACCCTCTCCATAATTCATGATGCCCAGCATTAGGGCCTGCCTGCTGAGAGATGTGTATGTGTTTGTGTGTACGTAACTATGTGCGTGTGGCAAGGAGAGGGAGAGAGAAGCAGGAATGTTCAGATATTTTTCCCAAATATAATCCATAACACTGCTTACCGCAAAGGAAATTCATCCATCTGCATCAATGGATGGATGAAAAAACGATAGGGCGAATTGTAAAATAATTTTCTTAATGCATTATGTATCATGACCTAACAAAAAAACAATGATTTTTACAGTATTAATCTAGGTTAAATGTTAAGACTGTTGTTTTTGTTTGTTCAATATACCATTATATAATATTTAATTATACATGAAACATAAGTTGAAGAAATGAACATTAATCAATATGAATAAATGCAATAAAATCGTTAGTGCATGATACCAAATGTTAACAAATATAACAATATAATAAATTTGGTTAAAGTTATGCAAACAAAACCACAGCTTTAATATTCTAAGAGAATTTAAATACACTATTTCTAAATCATACTGATTTTAAATCCTAGTTGTTTTTTTTTCAAGATCTAGATGACTGAAATCAGATGGCAAAGAAATCTCTTAAAACAGCAGTTGCAGTCACCGGTCAACAATTTAAAAGCTAAAGGGGAAATAGCTGGTTAACATGTTAGCAATGACTGAATTAGTACATTTCCCCAGCTCCAATTATTTGAGGTGCTGAGCTTGACAGGTGTGCTATAATGAAGTCTCACATCTGTATGTTTCAAAGGCTCCCTCCACAATAGCAGTTGCCATAGTAACTTATTAAGATCCACTCTAGAGCGATGTCCTGACCTAACTAGATCCAGAAATTTCATCATAGAACATAACAGATGAAATAAAAAAAACTACAAAGAAAGACTATTTACAGGTTCGGTTTCAAAAAGCATTAGTGCAAAAAAATGTTTTATTCGTAATTACATTTTTAAATTTAGACTTAGAATGAACCTGTCAGTTCATGTTCATCTTTAGCTGAAAATATCACAAGTTTACATCAGTACAGTGTTGTTTTTGAAGTTTGAAACAGAAGTCTGGTGTCTCATGAAACTGTGGTGCTTTTCTTTACAGTCTACAGTAACACTGCTTAAAGGAGTTACATAAAGAAGCCTACCGGGACAAGTTCTGCAGGGAGAGGAGGAGAGTAATTAAATTAGAAAATATAAAAGAAATGGCTGAGATCTAGCGTTTACCTCAAAATTTAGCTCTGGGGACAGGATGGCTTTTCTTTTGTTTCATTCTTCCTTCAACCAGCTATTCCATCTCTTTTGTAATTTCTCTCTCCCTCTTTAGGGGGAAAAATAGCACAAGGTAGGAGAAGAAAGTAGGTCGGTGGCTTGGAATTGATTGATGAGGTGTGGCTAAAGTCTGGTTTTCATAGCGCCACTTACAAAGCCTGCTACTACATCTAAATTCCTCTCATCATTCTTGATGAGCCTATCTAAACCTTCATGTTCTGTAATGTAATTAACAAGAAGAGCTCATTAGGTTACATCACAACATCAGGAGAAAGAGGGTTCAATGCACGTGTAAAGATGATCGTCAGATACAGATACAGCTGAAGGTGTTGGTTTCTGCGTCAGTGTTTTAGTACCCGCTTCATTCTTTGTCTCTCAGGTACACTTGGCCTCCATGTCATAGAGCTGCAGTAATTCACTCATGATGGTCTCAATCTGAGCCTTGGTGATGTCTGCACAAACAACCTGCAGGGAAACAAGCAAAACATCAATGCAGATCACAGAGTGCATCCTTCAGCATGCTATATTGGAGAAGATAACTAAATATTAGTTCTGAGGCAACTAATAATAGCGTCTAGTCTCTTGTAGATGTGTACTTTACACAGTCTAGAGAAAATAGCTACTTTCTTTTTCAATTTCCTATGTGAGGACTTGATGTGGATACATTTTTACCTGAAATATCCATTTACAAGTCACTGTAAACAGGAAACCCAACAAAGGATGAGAGAAAGATTAGGAAAAATAGTACATTCATTGAACTAGATTCATAAATATTTGTTAAAGCCTAAATTCTGCTAGTTTCAGCTTTAGATGAAATGTCCATATGATATGGAAATTTTGATAGTGTGCTGATTATTATATTCAATAATAACCAATAATGAATTATACAGTAATGGCCCAGGGTGATGTCTGGAGAGGATATTTCACACATATTTGCCTTCAATGAACCTACAAGATCAAAATATATTGTGAAGAAAAAGAAAAAAATAACTCTCTACATGTATCAAATAACACCTGTCGTTATATTCTTTTGAATACAACCGCAGAAAACAGCGCTTCCTATCTCAATTATTTAACAAGTTTAAGCTTTTTATAAAGTTATTTTTTAGAAATATAAAATGGAAAACATAGCTTTAACAAACAGAACAAAGAAATGCCTGTGTGCCATGTATAAAAGCACTCTGACCATTAATATATTGATTATCGTAATATTGCACACAGGTTTTAAACACCCCCATTTGGAAACAAAGTCTAGACAAAACAAGAAAAGTCCTCTCTTCTTTTGTGATGTTCAACCAATTGCAGACGCTGCCTCAAAATGATCTGAATACATTTTCCACACCATTGTTTTGCCATATGTCAGATCCAGCCACTATAATAACCACAAAACAAAACGGAGGCTGATCCCTTCGCACGAGAGTCAGATGCTCTCTTCCTGCCTAAAAAGCTTCAACAAATGACTAGAAAAATGAATCATAATCTTAAGGCTAAATATGTCAGAAACGGAAGACTAGATCTATTGAATTCTAGTGATAACACTTGACAGAATTCTAGGAAACTGAAGCTAAGCGAGTGGTTTTAAGAAACTTTGAAATGTTTAGATTGTTTGTAAATATAACTTTAGGATGTCACCAAGGGAACACAACTTGTGTGGAAGACAATGCTATTTCTCTCAGACCAGCCAGTAGCCGTCAGGTGCCCTTATTGCCATGGGAACTACTTCCTGCACTCTAAAGGTTACTGCAATCGTGGCTCTATTGATGCTTGATCCGGCTCTGGCACCAGTGAGACTCAAACTAGTCAACGTTCAGTCTCGGTGACTCAATGCAAACACAGCATGACACAAATGCTGCCTGGACATTTTATGTTTTTCTCCACATGAAACTGAAAAGAAAAAAGAAACCTCCTACCTGCCACCACTCCAGTTCTCCTCTGGGGAGCTGCACTCCATATGTCTGGAGAGCAAGATAGAGGGAGGTGAGGGCTAGGTGTTGAGGCTTATAGCGGACACACACAGAGCCATGGTAACTGTCTTTTAATACAGCCAGGGCCGTCTCTGCGATGGGGGTTCGAGACCAGGCGTGGCGATTCAATAGACTCTTCACAGACAGCAGGTACTGCAGCACGTACTGGGACACAGCAAAATCAAGTTTGTTAGATGGAGATGTTACTACATAGTGTTAATTATTATTATTTTTTTTAGTTTATAATTCCACTGATTGACATAAAATATTTGAATAGTTTTGAGTTTATGATATAACCCTGCTTTACAGAAGTTAGGGTTAAACACTATTAACTATTTAAAATAACTGCTTTCTATTTGAAAATATTTTAAATTGTAATTTATTCCTGTGATTTCAATGCTGAATTTTTACTCCAGACACATGATCCTTCAGAAATCATTATTATATTCTGATTTGCTGCTCAAAAAAACATTTATTATTATTATTGTTTAAAACAGTTGAGTAGAATTTTTTCAGGTGTCTTTGATGAATAGAAAGTTCAGGAGAACAGCATTTGTCTGAAATAGAAACCTTTTGTAACATTATTCATTTATTTATTTATTCATTCACCTTTTAACACCATGCCAGCATCAGGGCTATTTTCATGGCGATCTCTGAATAAATTATACAAGGTATACAAATTAACAAAAGGTTATAAAAGACCTTTCAGATGTACACTAGACAAAAATTCTAAAATTCAGGTGATACATTTTTAATAAATTAGCTTTTTATTTCAGATAAATGCTGATCTTTGGATCATTCTATTCATCAAAGAATGCTGAAGAAATTTACTCAACTTAAATATTGACAACAATAATGATATCTGATCAGCAAATCAGCATATCAGAATGATTTCTGAAGGATCATGTGACTGGAGTAATGATGCTCAAAGATTAGCTTTGATCACACAAATATTTTAAATAGTTAAAATACTAATACTACTAAATACTAATAAAGAATATTACTTTATTATTAGGTTTGGTGAGCAGAAGAGAATTCTTTAAAAAACATTACAAATCTTACTGTTCAAAAACTTGACTGGAAGTGTATATTGAGAGTGAGGACTTCAGTTGCCAATTTGGGTTGATTTGGGAGGAGTCTGAGCCGGTCGGCCATGATGGTAGGATACGCTATTGGTTGCCAGAGGCAATGCCTTCAGAACTTCACAGAGGCGCGACTAAACATTTCAGAGCTCTTTAATTTTTGCCCATATTATTAGGTCGGCGGAACAGAGACGGATTTACGATTACGAGAAAGAAGAAAGTTAAGCAATGCAATGCAAAAAGATAAGGTGATAGAAAAGGGACCTCACAGGAATAAGCTCACACCAAGCGCAAAACAGCTCTCAGGCATCCAACATATCGACCCATACGAGCTCCCTGCAGCGGAATGGCACCGAGACCTGGACCATTACCTCCATGCACACACATGGACATTGTGAATTATCTTGTTTACGGGGTAAGTCACCTTGCATTCACACTGTTAATGGCATTAATCTAACCAGGACATTTACATTTTGCAATCACGCATTTAACTACCCTAGCTAACCCAGAACTGGTTTGTCCACTTTGCAGCCCCCAACACAAAAACCTGGTACAGTATGTGTCATTGGGCTAAAATCAAATTACAACTAAATACCTAAACATACACAGCTTTTGCCTACATCAAAACATGTTGGAAACGCTTGTGTACACATTGAACATCTCGTTACAATCTAGTGTTTACGAAACAGTCGCAGTTATTTAAGTTACTTTGTCATTTTGGAGAAGAAGTGTCTGCTAAATGCAATGTGTAATTACAACACACTAAAACGAATTTGAATAAACTTACTTTGGCCAGTACAACGCTGTTTTCACCACCTGGAGGCTTGTCCTGCATCCAGCCACAGCAGAAAGCCTCGTAACTTTCCAAAGACTTGTGGCTTTTAATCTCCTGCATTGTGTAGTAACTTACACCAAAAACAAGATAATTCACAATGTCCATACATGTGCATGGAGGTATGTTCCAGGTCTCTGTTAACAACACATGTAAACAATCATGTTTTGCCGCCGGGATCCTGCCAACATGGCGGAGACTGTGATATTGAGGGGAGGGGCTCTGTGCTATGACGACAACTCCTCACTCTCAAATTACTTATTTTAAAGGTGCCATCTGCAATGTTTGGCAAAAAAAAATCAAGTCATACTCCATATTCCATACCAGATGGGGGCAGTATGCCTCAATAAAGTGAATTGGTCCACTCTAGAGTAACAAACGAGAAACGGCATAGTCTCTATGCTCCGCCCCTACTTTCACAACAACACTACAGCCATAGCCGAAGCCTAACTGTGCGTTCACACCGCCAGCATCAAGAGCGTCAAAAATCGCTCTTGCCGCTCTGCTCACGACGCTGCAGAAAGATTTGTGAGCGCTCAGACGCTCTGACGTAGATTGAATGCTTATTTTGTATTTAAAGCAGCCGCAAAGCAAACAAGCTTGTTGATCTCGTGCAGACTAACCACAAGGAGTTATAACCTCATTAAATATTGTTGTGGATGAAATATTAGGATCCTTTACTTAAAACGAACAATCTCAGACACCTTGGTCCACGTATCACTTTCAATTTATTTTTTTATGTCCCTGTATGAAAACAGGGACACATCATAGATTAATACAAACGCTAAACAGCAATAATCAACCTGTCCTTTATTCTGCTTGAGAACGAATTTGCCAACTCTCAAGCATTCACCGTGAGACACACGCAATTGACTCTTTTCACATGCTTTCACACCACACATCAATTTTTTCATGCACAGAAAAACCACGAAGCAAAGAGGACACGGAGACCAACAGACTAGACAGAGCAGGTTAGTTATGATACATAGGGCTGTGCAAAAAATCGAATGCGATTTTCATGCACCTCTCATCAGTAAAGACGCTCCTGTAATTAGAAGTATATCTCCAGCATGTGCGTTCAGATCAGGGTTGCCAGGTTTTCACAACAAATTCTGCCCAGTTGCTTCTTAAAACTAGTCCAAAGCTAGCCCAATCGCGTTTCCGGGAGGTTCCCCGGGGTTAAAATATAAATTTTTGGGAAGGGTTTCCCTGGTAAAATTAGCATTTAACACAAAATCGCTTTCAAAATCGACAAAGAATCGCCTGTGATTTTAACATCGATTTTGTGTAGATTGTCAGTGAATTACGGCTCTGTGTAGTAAATGCCAACCAGTGTTGCCAAGTGTGTGGTGGTTGTTTTTCATGTCCGCTGGTCACAGCGACCCCAATACAAATAACGTGATATTTAGCCCCTAAAATGCGAATTATACCAAGGCAACCCTGCTAAAAAACCTATATTTTAACCCCGGGAACCTATGTTTTATCGGGGAACCTTCTGGAAGCGAGATTGGGCTAGTTTTGAGAAGCAACTGGGCAGGATTTGTTGTGAAAACCTGGCAATCCTGATCTGAACACACGTGCTGGAGATATATTCCTAATTACAGGAGCGTCTTTACTGATGAGATGTACATGAGTAAAGACATGCACAGCCCTATATAATAAAATGGGTAACGTTAAGTTATAGCTAGCTAATTATCAAACACAGCTACGGTTAGCCATCGCTAATATTAGCACGTTTATCGAACAATCTTCGATACATTTCTATGTTATAACTTCCCGAAAACAAATACACAAACATATAAAACAAACTTCTAGCGAAATACTAACAGCATCTAACTTGCAAGTTCGGAGTCAAACCTCATTTCTTTCAGGTCCATCAGTTGTCTACGATTAAAAGCAGTGCCGATGTTTACTCTGGTATTCTTATCGGATTTGATTTGTGATTCCGAGCGTGGTTGTTTCCCTGTAGCGGGTGTTGGTCTCTTGCCAAGGGCTTCAGCTATCCTTCCGCTCTCTTCCCTGAACTGAAAGTAGTGGGCTGTACTTTCCACACGATTGACATCAGGTTCAGGTACGCCCATAGACAGTAAAAGAAATGGACACAGCGACCCCATTGGAACTCAATTGAGACAAGTGAAGCCCATTTTTAGCGTTTTTTAGCACTTCCGTTTCTGACGCGCAGACTCAAACGAAGCTTGACGACGTCAGCAACCTGTCTGACAGATGTAAATCTTCTAAGTGGCTGTGCGTGCAAACTGCCATCGTTAATCTTGCAGAGACGGCGAGCTTGAGCGGGGAGTTCTTTGTCGTGAGTGAGCAGGAGTAAGTATTCTGATTAATTATTTTATATAGTATTTTCAAATGTAGCGCCAGTACGCCATATTAAGTTAATTGCCTGCGAGCTTCTCCTCCTGTCTGTACGGTAATGCGACAGAGAGACGAGTGGTTATGACGCAATCGTTAGCCTATTTTTTACAAAAACTGTTTATACGGGGCCCTTTATACATTGTCGTGTATCTTTAGAAATAAATAATGGACAAAAGGAGTCTTTAAACGCCTCAGATGTAAAGTTATTCGCTCTCAAAGTGACGCCAAAATGAATGGGAGTCAATGGGAATGCTAACGCAAGTGAAGTTCTGCTAAAAGATGGCAGCCCCCACCCGACTTCAACTTCCGCTTGAGTTCCTTGCCCCCTGGGTACGCCCTGTGAGTTATTCGTGTATTGCAGGTTGGCTGGTGGTTATGTTGCCCGCATACCGCCTCCCACGGCCAAAACTGGTATTACGACACCTGTCGGGCCGGGGCTAGTAACGCTAATGCTAATTAAGGTTGATATCTCTGCAGCACTATAACTTGACATTTTTTTAATGACATCATCGCCCTTATTTCTTCTCACTCTTTTGATGCGTGTAGGTCATGTTATTTTTACCTCAATTTCTGCAAATGGCACCTTTAACACCTTGAGAACAAGGCAATTATTCCATACGTTACCTTATGTGGATGCTCAAAAGACACTTGGAAGTTAAGCTGTCGAAGGATGAGGAGTTCACATTGCACTACACTGTCCCTCAGCTCCCAAAACTTCCAATCCAGTTCCATCGGTTCACTCTCTGGGTGAAAATACCTGGACCAGAGAAAAAGAAGAAATTACCTAATACACACGAACTCTGAGAGCTAAACTGTGACTTAATATCCTCTCTCATACCTGTGACAGACGTTGATGATATCTCTTGTCCTGAGATGCTGCTCTTCGACTTTGCCTGCGAGGTAGATGGCAGACATAGCCACTAGGTAAGGCTCATAGACCCGAAGACTGGCAGACTGGAAGAACCTGTGATACAGCACACATGCTGTGGCCATGGGCACAGATCTCATGCCTAACTTCACTCCTACAGATGAGGAAAATATGGGATGCACATGTGATCACGAACTGCACAGAAACTCACCTTCGGATAACGAGAATGAACTAATAAGCAGCTGCAGTACATCCTTAAATTACTATTTCGACCGTTACAGAGATTAAACACATCTTTAAACATTTCAGGAAAACGGCAAATACCAGTCTCGATGATAAACCGACAGACTCTGAAGTGTGTTTTGGAGTTTTCCACATCTTGAGCACTTCTGCCTCTCGCTTCATTGACGGATCCAGATGCGGACGCCTGCGTGCTCATTTTACGGCTTGCAGCAAAATGGTTACAATTTCAAAGCGTGTTATTCAATATATACTTCCTGTTCGCATGTAATTTTGAACAACAAACTGTACAACTCCTCCATTTGTATAAGTTGTTTGTACAAATACAACGCTGTGCAGAGAGCTTGTGAATTTCCTTCAGCGGATCGTTTAGCATGTAACGTAGAGCTCAGTGATCTCTACCGCCCCCCACGTACGGGAAGACGCAACTGAGCGCCAAAAGCTGAAAGCGAAATCATTATTTTTTTTTCACATAACTATCATATAACAAATAATATATGAGTTGTCACTTACAAATAGTCAATTTGACAAGTGAGCATTTTAAAGAGTTGAAGAATATGAAAAAGTGAACTACTAACTTGAAAGTAACGTTATAATGTTGAGTGGTTGCTAGGAGACCACTGCCAACAAACTCGAGCGGAAAGATGTCGACTAGTTACTCTGCAAACCAGGTGCTTGAATTGTAACTATTCTACTATGATATTTTTATTATAACTATTATTGTTGTATGGTTGAATAACCTTGACGTATTTAATAAATGTATGATGTTTTCTGCAGTATGAAAGTGCCTTCAAGTCGCAAAAGCTCCAGAATTGGACCATCCCAAAACATTTCAAAGAGGTAAGTTAACGTTACTTAACACAGTCAGTCTTGTTGACAAAGCCGTTTTTGCTAAAATACGTCAATTTAATCGTTTACAGAAGTGTTTGCAAATGAACAGCGTTTATTTGAAATAGAAATTCTTTATTCATAGAAAAAACAAATCCTTAATATATATATATATATATATATATATATATATATATATATATATATATATATATATATATATATATATATATATATATATATTTATTATTATTATAATTATTATTATTTCTTTCAAAAACATCTCACAACCAAACATTTTAACTGTAGTGTACACTTTAATTTTACTGGGCATTTCCGTTACACAAACAGTGCATCATGCCAAGCAGAAGCATGCTCTTCTTCAGTCAAACAGGGCACAGGAATGTGCAAACAATATAAATGTGTTTACTTCGAGTCCTTTTCTTTTAAATGACGTAGTTTGAAATTGCACTGGGTGGAGAGAATAATTGCCTAGCTCATATTATAAATACTTGTGTTTGGTCTATTTACTTTTTGTTCCTCAAGAGACCATCAGCAGCAGAAGGACACACTACATTTATAGCCACAGACCGGGGCCACCTTCTACCTGGAGTCAGAACAAAGGTTTGTTTTGATGATTTGCATGACTTGCATGAAATTTAAATGTAATTACCAGGCTTAAAACGTTTCGCTGCAGTTTAATTTTACTATTTATAAATGATTTCATTATTAGAGTGGAAGTGCATGGCCAGCATTCCAAGGCACATGGGATTTACCTCGGTATATCCCTCCTACTTCCATAAACCCCACTGCCCGTTCACGAAAAGGCCAGGATCGCCTCAGAACCTGGGGACAGATGAAATTTGCCACAAACCAGACTTACGAAGCCCTTGATGGCAGCCAGGCTACAAACAGAACTATTAACAATGTGGTGTGTATTTAATATCTCCTACTTTTGATGCTATGGTGTTGTATAACATTGCTTTTAAAATTCTGACTAAACAATATGCTTTTAGGAAAACTTAAATGTGGACCAGCTTGCAAAAGAGTCAAAAATGCCAATCAGTGACCCAGACCGAGATGAGCCAGAGAGGCCCAAATCACATCACAGCCAAGACCAGTCTAGACCAACAAGCCAGCAAGCTCAGTCTAACCCAGTTAACCTTGAAAACCAAACCCAGTCTAGACCAGGAAGTCACCACAGCCAACAGGCTCCATCCAGACCAGCCACTCAAGAGAGCCAAGCTGAGGCAAGACCACCAACCCAGAACAGCAGACCAGCATCTCAGCAGAAATAACACCATTTATAATCAGATCCCCTGCATGGGTAGTTTTAAAAGTGGTTCCATTAAAAATAGCATTACGTAAGCCTAACAATTCTTTTTTGACAAAACACTTTTACTTTACAGATATTATTTTTTTTGTGTTCCATTTATTTATAACTGTGCTCTCCGTTTGAGAGCACTTGTGTCAGAACACATTAACTGAATTGTTTCAATGAAGCTAAAGCTGATTAGTTTTACTAAATGGTTTTTGTAATGGAATCTGCTTAAATGAAATACTGAATGAAGAGTCAAGTATTGCCAGAAAATATATCAGAGTACCTTGATATCTGTATTTTAATAATATTCAAAAAAAAAAATTAAAAAAAAAAAAAAAAACATTGCAAGAGATTTTAAATAGTTTTTGTTTATTTGCTCAATAATACAATAGCCCCCCTAGGACACAACATGAGCTTCATTCACTAGTATTCGGTTTATGTTTTTGGTGCTTGGAAGCCAATGAGTGATTTAGTGAGCAGACACTGAATGCTTGGGGAACTGAAGGTGAACTTGAAGGGTTTGTTCACCCAAACACCAAAATTCTGTCATCCCTCAACCTTATGTCGATTCAAACCTGACTTTCTTTTTCTGTTGGAGCATTAGATATTTTGAGAAGTGTCTGGGTTTTTTTTTCTTAATTGTCTAAACAATGGAAGTCAGTAGTCTCTGAATCTTTGCAGCTACCATTCTTCAAAATATCTGCTTTCGTGTTTTGCAGAAGAAAGAAAATCCTGCAGGTTTGGGGTGACGTAAGGGTAAATGGTGACAGAATGGACATTTTTGGGTGAACTATACCTTTAAGAGTCCCTCTAAGTCAGTCATCATGGGTTCTAAAGATTAAGGCCCTTGTTAAAACATTTTTCCATTCTCTTTTGATAAACGTACAATAAACAGCTGCATGGTCAAATCACAATGGTACAATATTGTCAATGTGTTTATTCACAAGATAACTGATCAGTAGTAATATCTGTGGCAAACTTCAATGTAACTCAGGTTGAAACGCAGTTTCAGAGTCTCCGTTATGTATATTTATATAACCAACAGTCATTTATATAACCAACAGTCATCATAGCCAAAATACACATTCAAATCAAGTGTTTGATTAAAAATGACAAGACAAAAAAAATAACCACAATCTTTAAAATCTTACCACTTTTTTTGCTGAATATTTCTAATCTAAAACAGTTAATATCAGATGTATTGATGTTCTCAAATTAGAGGCATTAAAGTAGTTTAACAATATTGGCAAATAATGTATCTGATTGAAAACGATGTACTTTATTCCATATACAGTATATACGATATGCAAAGGTCTTGCAAATATGCTAGGATGAAAAAAATGTATCTGCCATGTGCATCTCAGAATACGATCTTGAATTATTTACAAAAAGTTACAGTTTTTGTAGTTTTATTACAAAGGCATGAAGTAAAACACCATGTTTTGTTTCATCTTATGAGTCTGTCACACTAAGAACTGTGTATCAAAATCAGAATAAATAATTTAAACAGCCTCTTTGAAATGATTTGAAATATGTTGTTCTTACAGTGAGATATGCAGCATGTCACATGATGGGGTGATTTCTCAATGAGCACCTTCAGACTATCATTTACAGTAAATTATATTATCTTTTTCTTAATGTTCTGTAGTTTGCTTTGTAGAAGTGAAAAAGGTCAGTTGTCCTGCTAATGTGCAATGCAATTTTCATTTCAAAATAACAAGAAAAACATATGTCGCTGATATCTTTGTTCTTTAAATGTAGCTTATACTCAAGGATTGTATTTAATACAGAAAGTGCCATAATGGTGATACAACCAATATTTTTGACTAACAAATAACATTTATTCTTGCTATAACTAACCATAAAATTCAACATTTCCTGTTTATAAAATCTTAAAATATCAAATATCTTAGACTCAAGTCACACCTTCAACCCTAAACCATCAAATCTATTTCATTTAACAGAAATATACTCTAGAATTCAAATAATAGAAGTCTATAAAGATCTGAAATAAATATTTGCGTCATTTAATATGCTTATCCCAATGATTGTCTACAAACAAAATGGAATCCAACAAAGGCACCACACAATACCTTAAATAATTAAACTCTTTTACACTGCATCATACAATTATTAATAGACATCTGAGCTGCTAAAATAGAAAGTAAGCCAGTGCTCACTATCAAAGATCACACCTTTCTAAGTTTGTACAGTAAGACCAAAAATAGACCACAGTGATGCATGTCTGCTCAAGCAATAGATCACAAAGCAGTGTGTGCTGATTAGATATTAAAAGAAGAGAAAATAAATAAACATGGAAAGAGCATTCAGCTGTAGTATCAATAACAGTGGTGTGCAGTAATAATGCTTTCGACTGAGTCATGGCATGTTGATAAGAGACTGGTCCAAGGGCAAGAAAAGGCACAGAAAAACAGACCCACACACACAGTGGGGTGAAGAGTAGCAGCTGGCAGCAGGTCGTCTCAAAAACACACAGGACTTGCACAGGTACGTCACTTTCAAGAGTGTTTACAACTCGGCCCACTCCGATACAACTTCTACAGTGAAACGAGATCTTCAGGCTTGTGCAAATGTCACCATATCAGCAGCTGAACAACATTCAAAGGCGTCGAACCGTTTCAGTGGAATGAACTTATTTGCCTAGAGAGTAGCAATGCTTCACGATATAAAATAAAGAGCAAACTGCTATTCCATCCACTATCCATTAATAACTCACCCTTGTGGATTGTCTGTGATACTGGATTATCGGTATCATCCCACCTCCTGGTTCACAGGAGCTTTTTGAGCAACTTTTGAACTTTCATTACCGGCCTTCAAGTGGATGGGCTCCACTTTTGTGGCATTATGATTGATGACCCCACCCACTTTCTCAGTCTTCATTTTATGAGTTGGAGCAAGTTTAGGTTCTGACTTCCGGGCCAGAGCCTTGACAGGGGGACGACGTGGATCATCCCCAATGTTGACAGACAAATTTGTGTACAATGGCTCCAACTCTTTGGACAGGAGCTCATAAGTCAGTGAATTCAGTCCATCGGAGCGCCAGTTCAACCTTGTGCGCTTCAGCAGGTCAAACCTACAAGAACAAATTCATGAAGAGGAACTGACTCAATAAACAGAATAAATGGATTAAATAATAAATCCATCCATACGCTCTTAAAAATAAAGGTTCTTTATTGGCATCTATAGTTCCATATGAAGAACTGTTAACATCCATAGAACTTTAGGTTCTACAAAAGGTTCCTACAGTGGAAAAGGGTTCTTTGAATTGAACCGTTTATGAAATGTTAAGAACTGTTCACTTATAGCTTCAGTGGGGAATCAAAAATGGTTCTCCTATGGCATGGCTGTAAAAAAAAAACATTTTGGGAACCTGATAGTTTCTGTCAAGTTTATAATATATTTTGCATGTGACATCACCTTCTCGGGTTCTGCTCATTGCCCTGATCTCCTTTATGTTTGATCATCTTATAATGCCCAATGGCCAAAGGGGGGCGCATTATCTTCATCCCAGAGAGACGGACTCTAAAGAAAAAACCACAGGGCAAGTAGAAATAGTAACATAAGAAAAAAAAACCTGAAGAAGGATGGTATGAATTATCAAACAGACAGAGACCAAAGAACGAGCGGCACAAAGCACAGCAGGAAAACTATTTCCAGCAGAGTCTGCAAGGTGGGCCAGATGGATGTGAAATAGCTAAAAAACTACTGTTGTTGAGGATTTATACGGAAAAAGGTTCTAACCACAACTGAAAAAAAAATCCTCAAAAGGTTCATCTAAATTGGAGTGTCTAATCCAGCTTTTAAATACTTAAAAGTATTCAGGTTCAGCCATCTGAGTCATCTGAGTCAGACAAGGATACTGACAGTTTATTATGCGACAGTCAGGTTTACAAATCACCATGAGCTGATATAATGCCCTTCAAAATGTTCTTCAAGAATACATTTCAAGTCAAAACTCATAAAGCTGGGTCCTGGATTATCTCCACTAAAATACTTTTCGTCTGGGACTAGATTTGATCTGTATCGTACCCTGAAAAATCACTCATGGTGAAATCAAACCATGTAGGCATATTAAACAGCAAGACTCAGAGGTGCTGCCTTGTCGAAGATGTTGAGCAGGTAGGGACTTAGTTCTTACTCAAAAATAGCCAATTACATTACAGCAAATGAAATTTGGTTCCATTAATGGTCCATGACCGTGTACTAAAACATTCTGAGAGTCAATCAGACTCATAAACTACTACTGAATCTATAGCGTGATATAAAAGTATAGATAGGTTTCAGAATGAATTAATCTTATGAGCCAGATGTTTACTTAACAACATTTTGCCAGAATTTTAAAATATATTTATTTTTAAAATGATCTCATCATGGATTTTTCCTCTAAAAGAATCATTAACGCAACGGCTAATGAGGACTCAGAACCAGATTCGTTAGATTCCTCATGATGCTTAATCCTATTCGTGCCAAAGTCACTTAAAGGGGTCATGAACCGAGAAACCAAAATTCACTTGATCTTTTGACATGTAAGAAGTCACTGAACTATGAAAACATCCTGTAAGCTTTTAAGAACTCAAAACTTTATCGTTATTCTAAAATCAGCTTATATTGAATCCAATCTGCCAAAACGACAGGTTTTAGAATGTACCACTTTATGATGTAATAGTGTGGCTAAACACAGACACTGCAGGAGAAGATTCAATACTTGCTTCTACATCACTGGATGTTTAGCCCCGCCCACCAATTCACGCATGCAGTAGGTATAACAAGAAGGACAAACACAGGTCCCCGGAACCAAATGATAAACTTGATGAACTATATTTTTAATAAAGTTCCAGACCACATCAGTAACAATTTGGTACTTTGTTCAATTAATTTTATCGTGGATTCATTTAGACAAGGCACAGTTCGACAAAGGATTCTCAGAAAGACTGAAACGTGATGCTGTGCCGACTATATTGGATCCGACAGTAATGTTCTGCCACACAAGTGTGAGTAACTGTTTTTATTACAATCCCTTTGTTTGTTATTACAGATCATTTGATATATACGGAGTATTAATGCATTTTTTACCTAAATCACAGCAACATCCATCTATGAGGAATGTCGCTGTCAAACATACACAGATGTAGCCAATCACAGCAGTGGGCGTTTACTTCCACGCCTATTCAAACAGAGCGTTCTGATGAGTGGGGTCATAAAAAGGATAGGAAATAGCCTAATACTTCGAAATCTTGGTTACGTTGTAAGTGGACCTCAGAGAACAGTACATAATAAAAACAAAGGCAATTCATGACCCCTTTAAGAGAGAACTAACCATAAAGAAAATGCAATTCAAATCCTCAACACTACTAATAATCCACTACACCGGACTCATTCTGGTTTCAAGGCTTCAGCAACATTCAATCTTCTACAGCAAGTTTCTTTCTGTCACAGAAATAAAATTACTTAAATTTATTATCGAATAAAAAGGCAGTAATCACTGAAGTGTGCAGACATCTATATAGTTGGAAGCCTTGAGTCCAATCTAGTGATTCATGCATGTACTTACTGGTCCCTCCTGTGGCTATGCGGAGGAGGGCATGAGGGATAGACGGATGCAGTGAAAATGAGAATAATGACAAGAGACCAATGCGAATGTGAAATGAGAACAAAGTGGTGATGGAGAGATGACAGACGTGCAACACAAATGCTTAACAAGATGCATTTCTGATGCAGTTTCTTTGAGCTCGACTACATTCCAGGCTGTTTTATGTTGAAATAACTCATGCAAATGCATTATAAACTGAATTCTGCTGTCCTCACCGAGCTGCGATGTCATCGTCCTCTCCTCCCCACCCCCAGTACTGGTTAGGAAAGCCGTTCATTTTGAGGTACTGCTCCGGGGTTACAGCAGACACCCCTCCGAAATACTGCGAGTATGGAAGCCTGGGAAGAAAGGAGTCAGAGCAGTGATTTAGTGAGGCACAGAGGAATAAGGTCATCTGTCTCTACTATCCTTCATCAATCATTCCATCTGAAGTGTCACAGCTTCCCCTGCAGTTTAATCTTCATCTATACCTCTGCATTGCATCATTACAGCAATCTGTACAGATGGATAGAAAACCAGGACCCCTTATAGATGAACAGAAAATGCTGTTTAAATGCATCAAAATGTAATAACTATTTTCAGAGCACTTCCACACTATTATTTCTAAAGTATGTACACCTATTTTCTATGCACTGAATAATCATATGACCTGCTACAAAAACTGGGAGCAAATCATAATACATTCATGTTTTTTAAAGTTTTTTTTTTTGCATAAACGTGTATATAAAAGTAATATTTAAAGTTTTACTAGATTTCAAAACTTAAACATGCAACATAACGACATCATGTGACAACCATACATAATGTGTCCATCACTATATTTTCATGTGATCTTTGAATAAATCTGGGAAAAAAGGAGTGTGTGTTGAGCTGTATATACACTACTCTTTCAAAAAAAAAAAGGGGGTTGGAAAGATTTTTTTATGTTTTTGTAAGAAATCTCTCACAAGGCTGCATTTATTTGATCAAAAATACAGTACAAATAGTAATATTATGTGAAATTGTATATAATGTTTTTAAATGTATTTTAAAATTTAATTGACTTTTGCTGGTAAAGCTTTTTTTTCAGTCGTCTAATGTCACATGATCCTTCAGAAGTCATTCTTATTTGTTAATTTGATGATCAGTCCTTATCACTATCAAATTTGAAACTAATAAATATTAATATTAAAACTAATAAAAAAGTGCTTTAATGTACCTTGGACTCCTATCACCTTGTTCTACATTCTTTAGTACGGTTCAGAAAATATTGAGTGATAGCTAGATGAGCTGCTGCTATGTATCTTTCTTTGTAATTTTCTCTGTATTTCTATCCAAGGACTAACTCTCTGAGTCGTGTCTAAATGCTTTACAGCCTTCAGCGGATTCATCACAGAGAGGTCCTGATGTTGTCCTCAGCCTTGGTGGACTGAATATATGGGTTGTTTTCTCTGCAATTTTTCTGTTCTCACTGAATGTTTTTATCTAGGTGGACATTGTGGCTGCAGCGTACAGAAATGCAGACTCTGTGACCTGAGATGTGCAGACCTGGATGTCAATTTAGAGGGAAATAGCCATGAGTTACTGCATATACCTGTGTCAGCACTAATAATGAATGAACTACGTCCCCTATTTTACCATGCATGCATTGTTTCTAGAAGTTTCATAAGATCTAGAAAACGGTTGTTGTTAAATGAACAGTTGTTGCTCTTTTCATTTCCTTTTATTTTTAAATGGCCTGTTTGGAATTAAAGTGTAATTGAAAAATCTACCACAAATGTATTTGAAAAAATATTTGACTTTCACTACCATCCAAAAATTTGGGATCAGTAAGTTTTAACACTTTTATTGAGCAAGGATGCATTCAATTAAACAAAAGCGACAGTTAAGGCATTTTAATGTAACAAATAAATGGAATTTGGGAAATTATATTAAAAAAAAAAAAACCTTGAAAAAAATTAATCACAGTTTGCACAAAAATATAAAGCATTTTTTGACACTGAAGACTGCAGTGACTGCTGAAAAATTTCCTTTGCCATAATGCCATTAGAGGAATACATTACATTTTAAAATATAAAACATTCTTTTGTAATATTATATATTTATCCAATAAGTGCCCCTATTGTGGAATTTTGAAAATAACCTTTTATGCAGTGTGTAACACAGCTCTACGTGAACAAAAACATCCTGCAAAGTTCTGAAAGTTCACCATGTATAAAGTTATTGTCTCTCAAAAGAAAGAGTCGACTCTGAATCATTGAAACGAGTCATTTTTTAAACGACTCCCAAGCCTTTCATGTTGATGTCAACATGAAACATTAGCATACTGCCCGCCCACTTGTTGGTCTTTTAGTGTTGGTCTGAATGAAAATGAATTCTTTGCCACCAGGTTCCACTTTTGGAGCGGTAAAAATAGCGGTTTCCCTGGTAACGCTGTACACAAAGCAGCACTGTGCTCACAAATTACAGGCATGATGTATTGAAAATGAGACCAATTGGACCAAACACGGCAGATTAGCATCAAGCAAAGGAGAAGTTTGGGAAAATGAATCGTTGAGCAAATAAGGTAAAAAAAATGTATATTACCAGACAATGAAAGTGTTTTTTGACCTTGCATGCGTGTCAACCTGTTGTCAGGGACTCGCAAAACCAAAATATGAACCTTTCATTTCCCACAATAGGGGCACTTTAAACGTTTGAACAATAGTGTATACTTGCAACCTTGATTTTATCCAACTACACATTTTCTTTTATTATCATACTGTAATACAAAAAATTATTAATATAATAATAACAATATTAAAACTTATACAGTTATATTGAAGTGTCACTAATATGACTACAAACATAAAAATGCATTCAAAAATGTCATTAGGTTTCACCCCGTACATTAAGATAAAATTAGAGAAAGGTTTTGTTGAAACATTCAATCCTATGATAGTGAGTAGGGTACCTGTATCTGAACTTGTCCATAGCTATGGAGAGGTGTGTAGGGTACTGTGGGTGGCAGGTGTAGGTGTTGTGGTCGTTCTCAGGCAGCAGATCGACATCATGCAGGAAAATACAGCTCCAGTTCTCCTCTTTCAGTGCCTCCTGCACCCCAACATTCAGCAACTTCGCTCGGTTAAACGTGGAGTTCCCTGACTGATAACACAGACTATGAGCAAATCAAGTGTACACAAATGCATTCTTCGCTAAGAATGGAACACTAATGTAGCTTGACAATAAGCTATGAGCTTTTTTACCCTTTGTCCCAGTTACTTCCTCTAATTACTGCTAGGATTTTTTTTTCTATACAATAGATGTGACAAGTCAGTGTCAAAACGAGCAACACACCTGATGCACAATATAAATGCTGTAGTGGACCTGCTGCCTCTGTAAAAAGGGGTGCAGATGGTAGAGGAGGGTGCGGAGGTGGGTCTGGCGGTTACGG
This sequence comes from Carassius auratus, assembly GCF_003368295.1. Lineage (NCBI taxonomy): Eukaryota > Metazoa > Chordata > Actinopteri > Cypriniformes > Cyprinidae > Carassius > Carassius auratus. The sequence continues at coordinate 872,210 of NW_020523328.1, forward strand.
TAGGGGACCACGATGGCTGTGTGGTGCCGTGGCTCACAGTCTGGCGGGCGGTAATGACCCCCTAAGGTCACCAAGGGGTTCTTCTCTTTTATCTTCTCCAGGGAGGGGGGTGATGAGAGGTGGACAGAAACAGGACCCACTGGCAGACAGCAGGAGGAAAGCACACAAGCACTTGTTGTAAAAAAACAACAACTGTCCTACAACACCAAATTAAAGGAATACTATCCCTAAAAATGTAAATTATGTCATTATTAAATCACTGTTAGTCCAAAGCAGTATGACTTCTTTTGTGGTGTGCAAAAGGACAATTTATTGTGCAGTTACTGTGCAATACCAGAGATTTTGATATTTTTTACATTTAGATTACATTTGCTGTCATTTAACGCTCACTTAAAAAATTTTAAATCTTTCAACCACTAACAACTTAATATCACTATTAACTGTAATCGTAATGGAGGACTTAAAGTGACAGTTAAAAATAAATAATTCCGCAATGGAAATAAGCCAAGGGCTTTATTGTGTTTTTATCCTCAACAGTTTTTCTAAAGTGTATGGAATACTTGTATTTTGTACAGTTTTATAAACTTGTCAAATAAATTTCAATTCAATTCAACTCAATTATTGATACTACAGATATTTTGAAAACTATTTAATGAATGCATTAAATTGTAGTTAAAAACAAAAATGAATATTTTTTTAATTAAAAATGAATTGACCTTTAAAAAAACAGCAACCAGTGCATTCTTGTTTTGTGATCCACAAGAGAAAAAAACAGTCACACAGGTATGGAAAGACAAAAGTAAGTGTAAATGATGTAAGAATCTTCATTTTTAGGGGGACTACACTCAAAGAGTCTTTGGTTTATTTAAAACTGCAATGAGTAATAGTAAATAAACTAATCCTATTACTGATCAATGTCTTAAGCACTTCAGAGTGGATTAATATCTACCCAGCAGTGGAGAGGGCAGTATACAGTCCCTGAGCTGCTGTTCTGGTCCACTGGGTCCTGGATGGTGGAGCACCAGAGAGGTGAGGTTGGTGTAGACGTCATGTGGTCGAGAGTAGTCGATCTCAGGCTCGCTGGAATGAATCAAAACAGACACTAGGCCACGAAAGCCTCCCAGGGAGAAGTAGAGGACAAACGCGAACTGGAAGCCCACTAACAGAGCCAGAGTGCAGGGGGAGTCCAGCGCTCGACCGCAGCACACCATTATGACATCCGACAAAGAGCAGGAGTGACAGGGGAAGGGAGGATTGGAAAGTCAAAGGATGATGGACAAGAGACAGAGAAGAGAAGAGAGATGGAGTGAAGACAGAGCAAGAAGCATGAGAGAGGGAAGAGTGGAAGGATAACAGGGGTGATGAGGAGAAACAAAGTTAGCTCAGTGAGCTAAGGGAAGGACATCTATGGCATGTGTGGGAGTCACTGGAAAAACAGAGGAACACAAAAATCAATAGTGGCAGATCTATCACATCTAACAACAAAGGAGAACTTTAAAGTGCCAGTGTGTCCGGGATCAATGTCAGATCTCGGATTAAATCAGCAAAGACCACACACTTTTTGGGTCACCCCTGTTACTCAGTACAGTACTTTAAAATATAAAATAATACATATGTATGCATGATTAAAGCATGATTATAAAAAATGCCTGATCATAATACAAAATAAATTTATTAAAAACAGGATGATAATTTGAAAATACTTAATTCAGAAAAGGATTGTGAGTTACTTTACACAAGGTTATCAATCTGAAGAAAATTGATAATTTTTTAACAATCTTTTGAAAATCTTTTAAAAAAAATTAATGTTTGAATTTTTTTTTTACAAATTTTACATTTATACATCATCTGAATAAATAAGATTTCCATTGATGTATGGTTTGTTCGGATAGGGCAGTGATCCTCAAATCTGGCTCGCGAGAGCCACTTTCCTGCGAAGTTTAGTTCTAACCCTAATCAAACACGCATGAGTTTGCTAATCAGTGTCTTAAGGATCATTAGAAAATCACAGGCAGGTGTGTTTAATTGGAGTCTGAGCTAAACTCTGCAGGAAAGTGGATCTCGCGAGTCAGATTTGAGGATCACTGGGATAGGGCAATATTTGGCCGGGATAAAATTATTTGAAAATCTGGAATCTGAGAGTGCAAAACTCTTTAAAAATCTTTACTTGATCATATATCCTAATATCCCAAAGATTTTTGGGGTAAAAAATCTACAGGTGCACCTCAATAAATCAGAATGTCATGGAAAAAGTTTCATTTATTTCAGTAATTCAACTCAAATTGTGAAACTCGTATACTAAATAATTCCAGTGCACACAGACTGGAGTCTTTGGTTCTTTTAATTGTGATGATTTTGGCTCACATTTAACAAAAGCCCACCAATTCACAATCTCAACAAATTAAAATACTTCACAAGACCAATAAAAAAATTATTTTTCTGTGTGAATTGTTGGCCTTCTGAAAAGTATGTTCATTTAATATACATGTACTCAATACTTGGTAGGGGCTCCTTTTGCTTTAATTACTGACCTTTAGCCCATCTGCATTTTTTGGTCTCTTGTTTCTCATTTTCCTCTTGGCAATACTCCATAGATTCTCTATGGGGTTCAGGTCTGGTGAGTTTGCTGGCCAGTCAAGCACACCAACACCATGGTCATTAAACCAATTTTTGGTGCTTTTGGCAGTGTGGGCAGGTGACAAATCGTGCTGGAAAATGAAATCAGCATCTTCAAAAAGCTGGTCAGCAGAAGAAAGCATGAAGTGCTCCAAAATTTCTTGGTAAACAGGCGCAGTGAATTTGGTTTTCAAAAAATACAATGGACCAACACCAGCAGATGACATTGCACCCCAAATCATCACAGACAGTGGAATCTTAACACTGGACTTTAAGCAACTTGGACTATGAGTTTCTCTACCATTCCTCCAGATTCTAGGACCTTCCAAATGAAATACAAAACTGAAAAGAGACAAAAGTCCAGTTCTTCTCCTTAGCCCAGGTAAGACACCTCTGATGTTGTCTGTTGTTCAGCAAATTGCTTGACAAATCTCTGTGTGGTGGCTCTTGATGCCTTGACCCCAGCCTCAGTCCATTCCTTGTGAAGTTTACTCAAATTCTTGAATCAATTTTACTTGACAATCCTCATAAGGCTGCAGTGTTATTGGTTTGTTATGAATCTTTTTCTTCCACACTTTTTTCCCTTCCACTCAACTTTCTGTTAACATGCTTGGATACAGCACTCTGTGAACAGCCAGCTTCCCTGGCAATGAATGTTTGTGGTTTGTGAATGGCACGTTCCAAGATGGCGGCAAATTAGTCTATTGGTGTTTGTGCATTGCCTTTTATCTTATTTATACTGTTGTGGTTTTAAAATCCAGTTTTAGAAGTTTACGGATTATATTTAAACATATATTAACTTGATTTTCAATGCTAAAATCTATTTAATTAGATCGCTGGTGTTTTAGCATGGACTCGTTTGTGAAACGCGTTCTATGTATCGACACACCCTGCTCCGAATTGTCAAATCTGCTTGATAGTAGCTTGCTGTTTTGGGATTGGAGCTGGACTTTAACATTCTTCTTTGTTTGTCTGGAATATGGAATTTCTAATGTTTGTTCTGTTGCAACGTACTCGAGCACTGGATCCAAGACTGAGTGAAAAGTAGAGTAACGCTACGGTCAGGGGAGTTCTGTTTGCTGCAGGTGTTCACGGGACTGAACTTCGGTGACAGTGGTATCGCACCTCTTGCAGATTTCAGTTCGAGTCCATTGGTAGGGGTTTGTTTGCTGTTGCGGTGACTACATCTGTTTGGCGGCTCATGATTGTAAAGTTGTCTGCCGGCGGTCGTGTTGGGGAGGGCCCCAGAGGAATCTCGGCATGCACTGCCTTGTTTTGTGGCCTTTTCAGAGTTTTATGGCTGGGGACTTTGGAGGATAATGTGGCACTAAATAATTGCATGCACGCTCATAGCGGGTCTACTCATCTGGTTGCCTAACCAAGTTTGCATCAGAGACAGTAGGTCTGTTTATGATTCATCCTTAACCTGCAATTTACCATTTGCACTTGTTGATAGCTGGACACGCAGCAGACTGTCTACAGACATTGCACAATACAATATTGTTTTAAGTTGTATCCTTTGATTTTTGTAATTTATGTTAAAGAATGCTTTGAGACTATCACGTTATTATCAGAACCTGTAGCTAAGCAGCATGAACTGTTAGCTCTTAATTTGACAGTTTCAAAGTCATGTCAGCTTACTATAGTAGGTTGTTATAAACTTCCATCAGCTACCAGTGATACTTTGAACTCTTTGATGAATTCTTTGGTTTCTTTGAACTATAAAGAATTGATATTAATGGGTGATTTTAACTTAAATTGTATGCATCCAGTATCTGATGGTTTTAAAGTGTTTTGTGATACTTATAATCTTTTTCAACTGGTAGATTCACCTAAAGACTGAACTTGAAACTTCCAGAAAAAGCTACATTAGATCTTGTTCTCACAAATGCCCCACATAAATATTCTCTAGCTTCTGTATTTGCAAATGATATTAGTGATCGTTGTGTTGTTGCGGTAGCTAGAGATATAAAATTATCCAAGCAGAAACCACAAATTATCACCAAGCGCTGTATGAAACACTTATATATAAGGTTTTTTATATGACATTGCTCAATTTGACTGGGACAAAATTACTTTAATCCCAGATATTGAAAGTGCTTGGAAATATTTTTATGACAGTTTTATTCTGATACAAGTATGTACCTTTTTAAAAATATAGCGTTAAATGTCGGGATAATCCGTGGTTCTCAACTGCATTGTCTGATTCATGAGCGGGATGCTGCATGGGCTATGGCCAGACAAACCTTATTCATGAGCGGGATGCTGCATGGGCTATGGCCAGACAAACCAACTTAAATCCTGATTGGTTGTATTTTAAACAGCTTCGTAACAAATGTACAGTTATGATCAGAAAGGCAAAAGCTGAGTATTTTCTTGATAAAAACAAAAAATCAGCAAATGCTAGTAAGTTCTGAAAAAAGTTTTTGACAGGTAAATACATCTGTTTCAGGTCTTCCCCATTGCTTAACAAAAGAGGATATAAAAACAGTGGAAAAATCACAAATGCTCAATTGTTTTAATAGCCACTTTACTGCATCTGGGTCATTGTTTCAGACTAATAATTATACCACTGTAACTTGTGAATTTCTTAATGCAGAGCAGCATCTATGGACAACAGGGTTCGTTTTTAGTCACATTACTACTTTTGATGTCTGCTCTGCATTACAAGACCTAGATGTGAATAAATTGTCAGGTCCTGATTTTATTGAACCATTGTTTCTAAAATTAGCGGCTAATATTATTTCACCACCATTGACATATCTGTTAAATCTTTCCTTAACAACCAAGAAAATTCCACAGATCTGGAAGTCTGCTTTTGTTGTTCCTCTGTTGGGGGCGACCCTACTTTATTAGATAACTATGGACCTATTTCAAAGCTATGTATCTTGTCAAAACTTTTGGAATGTTTTTTCATTTGAAAATTGATAGTATTTAAACACACATAAACTTTGTCTATCAACTAATAAGGATTTCGTAAAAAAAACAGCAACAGTACGGTTGTTTTAAACATAAATTAAATGATCTTATGGGGTCTAGATGAAAAACACCACTGTGTTTGTCTTTTTATTGATTTAAATAATACAGTGGACCATGAGATTTTGTTAAATAAGCTTAGAAGTGTTGGTCTATCAGACAATGTAGTCTTGTGGTTTAATGCTTATGTAAAGGGAAGAATTCAATGTTTGCAAGAGGAATGAATCAAATCAGACTTAATGGAAGTGAGTGCGGCAGTCCCCCAAGGATCTGTATTGGGGCCATTATTATTTAGTACATATATAAATTGTCTAGAAGTTAATATTGAAAATGCAAGGTTCCAATTTTATGCACACAACACTGTCATCTATTGTTCTGCTCTTACACAACAACAGGCTCTGTATGATTTACAATCAGCATATTATATTATTTAAGCAAGGTTTTTTTTACTTTAAAATTGGTCTTAAATGTTGAAAAAACTACATTTATGTGGTTATCAAATTCTATAAATTTTTTAGATAGTTCTGTTGTTCTCCAAACTCTGCAAGGAAAGCTGATAGCATTAGTGTCAGACTATAGCAGCTGGGCATCATAATAGATGACAAACTAAGTTTTAATTCACATAATAATTATTTGAGACAAAAGTTAAACCAGCAGCTAGGATTTTATTTAAGAAATAAGTCTTGATTTTCATTTGACACAAGGAAGAAGCTTGTGTCTGGAACTTTTTTTTTTTAACTGATTCTTGACTATGGGGATGTAGTATATCAGCATGCCTCTTCTTATCTTCTTGCCTCCCTGGAAGCGTGTATCACGGTGCCTTAAGATTTATTACAGATTGTAAATTTTCTATGCATCACTGTACATTATATAATAGAGTTGTCTGGTCTTCACTTGCTGTTCGAAAGAAATTGCATTTGTATTTATTGATTTACAAAGCAATTATGTTTTTTTTGCCATCCTATCTCTGTTGTTTGATTCAACAAAAAGTAGTTGGTAACTGTTCATTGCATTCTCAGTCTTATTATAATCTTCATGTACCTTCAGCTCAAACTAATCTTGGTAAAACTGCTTCTGAATATGCTGCACCGTCAGACTGGAACTTTGTTCAATAAAACTGCGGCTAAATCAGTTGGTTTCTTTTAGTAATTTCAAAACACTTTTGCATGCAGTGGAAAAAGATTTAATGATTTGAAAATGCTTCTAGTGCTGTATTTTATTGAAATCTTATTGTTGTTTGTCATGTGTATTTATATAACTGGCCTGGGCCACCTATATTAGCCAGGACACTCCTGTAAAAGAGATTTTCAATCCCAGTGAGGTTCTCTCTTGGTTAAATAAAGGCAAAAAAAAAACAAAAAAGGGTGTCAATGATTGTCTTCTGCACAACTGTCAGATCAGAAGTCTTCCCTGTGATTGTGAAGCCTATAGTGAACCAAACTGAGAGATCATTTTGAAGGCTCAGGAAACTTTTGCAGGTGTTTTAAGTTGATTAGCTGATTGGCATGTCACCATTTTCTAATTTGTTGAGATTGTGTGAATTGGTGGGTTTTAGTTATATGTGAGCCAAAAATCATCACAATTAAAAGAGCCAAAGACTTAAACTTCTTCAGTCTGGGTGCACTGAATTTATTTAATACACGAGTTTCACAATTTGAGTTGAATTACTGAAATAAATAAAATAAACTTTTCCACGACATCCTAATTTATTGAGATGCATATATATATATATATATATATATATATATATATATATATATATCCATTAAAACTTAATGGAGAATGATGTGATTTAGGGTCTCTCTCTTATAAAAGCTAAACTATTGGAAAAAAAAAACTAATTAAAGTGAGTTTGAACATTTTTAAATAAATAAAAATAGGAAGACATACCTGTAATATTTCATAATTCTTATTTTTTTAGAAGTGTATATGAAACACTCAAACCTGCACTCAACATGCATTCAAACAACAAAAAGTTGACTGTTTTTGATTTTGTGACTACTATCTCATTGTTTAAAACCTATGAGTACAGTATCCTATTATATTAAGACATGTTTAATATGAAAATGTGCTGCACTACAGGAATGAGCCTTTTATCGGTGAATAACAGACTGGTATTCCATGAGTACCTGTGCTGACTGGTTATAAACATAGGGTTGAGAGAGCACTGTCATCCTGTCCATCAAAAAACATCGCGCACCTTGAGGTGAAAAATGGACTGATTAACAAGATCTGCTACTTTCAAACGAGCTCATATTTTGCACTTTGATAAATCTGAAATGTATTTATTAAGCAATCACACATGCAGCAACAACAGCCACTGAACACTTCTGGTCACGCGTTTTCTCTGACTCACCCGGTCCACAGCGACGCTTCAAATCAGATCAGGCACCAGCAGTAGTCGATAGCTAGGCCTTTATTTAATATATCTCACTCAATTGTGGATAATCATTCCTCTATGGCGCACGCAAGAGTTTATAATATCCGCAGTCGCATTGAGCGCGTCGCGGAACGCTTCCTGAGCGCGTCAAGGCAGCGCGCCTCTGACAGACATGTTTGATGCGGTGACGCGCTATCGACGGGCGTTCTTTGATGCTTTTACAATAAAAGCCCTAAGATACCTGTTAAAATCAGTGCTGCCTTCTAGTGAAAAAACACACGATAATTTAATACTAGGAGGCGGTTTTCATTCGCCAGATGATCTTGTGATGACGATACAGGCTTATAAATAAAGCTCAATACAATTGATGGAAAAGGGACACGATGTGTAATCATGTGGATTATTTTTAAAGTGGTTACAATGTCATCGTCATTTTGATTCAGAATTATATTGATTTTGAAACTGATTATCTAACCTGTTTACAAAAATAAAATTATATATTTATGTGTGTGTGTGTGCTCTTGTTTTTGACATATCAGGACACAACTCTGTATAATGACATGGGTATGACACAGGTATTACAAGGAGTGGGTGACTTATGAGGACATTTTTCAAAACGCTTATAAATCATACCGAATTAGTTTTTTGAGAAAGTAAAATGCACAAAGTTTCCTGTGATGGTTAGGGTTAGATGTAAGGGTTGGTGAAGGGCCATAGAATATACAATTTGTACAGTATAAAAACCATTACGCATATGGGATGTCCCCACTTTTCACAAAAACAAACATGTGTGTGTGTGTGTGTGTTTGTCAAATGGTCTCTCAGTTTGGTTCACTAGGCTGCACAATAATGGGGAAAACTGCTGATCTGACAGTTGTCCAGAAGACAATCATTGACACCCTTCACAAGGAAGGTAAGCCACAAACTTTCAATTGCTGGCTGTTCACAGAGTGCTGTATCCAAGCATTTTAACAGAAAGTTGAGTGGAAGGAAAAAGTGTAGAAGAAAGAGATGCACAGCCAATGGAGAGAACCGAAGCCTTATGAGGATTGTCAAGGAAAATCGATTCAATAATTTGAGTGGACTCCACAAGGAATGGACTGAGGCTGGGGTCAAGGCATCAAGAGCCACCACACACAGACGTGTCAAGCAATTTGCTGAACCACAGACAACGTCAGAGGCGTCTTATTTGGGCTAAGGAGAAGATGAACTGGACTGTTGCCCAGTGGTCCAAAGTCCTCTTTTCTGATGAGAGCAAGTTGGTTAAATGTCCATGGTGTTGGTGTGCTTGACTGGCCAGCAAACTCACCAGACCTTAACCCTATAGAGAATCTATGGAGTATTGTCGAGAGGAAAATGAGAAACAAGAGACCAAAAAAATGCAGATGAGCTGAAGGCCACTGTCAAGGAAACCTGGGCTTCCAGACCACCTCAACAGTGCCACAAACTGATCACCTCCATGCCATGCCGAACTGAGGCAGTTATTAAAGCAAAAGCAGCCCCTACCAAGTATTGAGTACATGTACAATAAATGAACATACTTTCCTGAAGTCCAAAAATTCACTAAAAATGGAGTATTCTAATTTGTTAGTGAATTGGTGAGTTTTTGTTACTGTAAATGTGAGTCAAAATAAGCCAAAAATATATTTTTCTTGACGATTTTTATAACCTGATTAACAGAGAAAGACCTTAAATAGCCAATTATTTTTAATTAATAAAGAGATCATGGTACCAAAATGGTAATTTGGACTTTGGAGGGAGTAAATGAACAGCTCCCTCATTCATCCAGTAAAGCATTTGTGAGATCAGGTACACTCACAACCTCTGTTCTGATTCATCCCAAAGATGTTCTGAGTTCTACACCAAACTCATCCAACAAAGTACAGACCTTGCTTTGTGCATTAGGCCAAAGTCATGCTGGAATAGAAAAGGGCTTTTCCAAAACTGTTCCCACAAAGTTGGATGCATAATATTGTCCAAAATGTTTTGGCATGCTGAAGCATTAAGAAAACTGCTTCACTAGAAATAATGGGCCTAGCCCAACCCCATACCATTATCCATCCTTCACCAAACTTTAAATTTGACACAGTTCAGTTAGGCAGGTAATGGTCTGGCATCTGCCAAAGCCAGGCTTGCCCATCAGACTGCCAAAAAGAGAGACGTGAGTCTCACAGAACAGGTCTTCACTGCTCCATAGTTCAGTGGCATGTGCCATTCTCTTTCAACACTTCATCCAATGCTTACCATTATACTTGTTGATATGAGGCTTGCATGCAGCTACTCAGCCATAGAAAATCATTCCATGAAGCTCCCATCAGACAATTATGTGGTTATATTAATGCTGGTGGATGTTTGGAACTGTGACTTTACTTGGTCTTCTGCTATTCCTAATGCTTCCACTTTCCAATTATACCACCTTGGCTATGGAATATCTAGCTGGGATGAAATTTCATGAACCATATTTTTTGTATTAATGAACTGACTTTATGCAAATTTGAATGAAAGCTGCATGGCTAGGTGCCTCATTTTATACAAAGCTGTAACTGAAACACCTGAATTTAGTAACTAAGAGGTGTGTCTCAATACTTTTGTCCATATAATGTATATACAGAAACTTAAATCATACAAGAAGTACTCCGATACATAAGTACATCCACAATGTTGTAATAATGTTGTTTTATTTTTATGTATAAAATCTGGAATTTCTCTGACACGGTTTGCAACAAGTAGAGTGACCCTTTGACATTGTGCTTGATAATGTAATCAATCAATATTTGGCTTTATTGAGAAAAGACGAGACATTATTGTTTAACAAGAAGAGCACTACAAATGTTTCATTTCACCGAACTCAAACTCATGTTAACTCAAGTTTTATTAGTCACAGCTTTCAAACCATGATGGTACACCACTTCTGCTCCTGAAGTCAAGCTAAAAGATATTTTATTGAAACTCGACAACATAATTATATTGTGTCTGTGTAAAATTCCTCCATTACTCCAAAGTACTCCCACAACAATAAAACCCCTAAAGCAAGGAAGCGAGGCAAAAAAATGAGAAAAAAGCAAGCTACAATTTTTACCAACAATACACTTATTATAAGCACCATGGATTTAACATCTAGATTTAACCTTCCCATTTCAACCAGACTTCACTGTTAAAAAACAACAACATGAACTAATATAAAATAATAACAATATAACAGTACATATCAATAATATTATAAAAGTGTCAAGCAAACAAATAGCCCTTAAAAAGTAAAAGTTGTAAGAAATCCAATTTCTTTTTGAAGTTTCTTATTTTTATTTCGCCTTAAGACTGATAACTATAAAGATAACAATAACTTTATTAGCATTCACACCAAAAAAAATGATAACATTCTGTTTATGATATGGATGCTGCCCCTTTAAATGCTTGAGCTCTTTCAAATTTGGATTCTGATTGGCTGTCAATGTTTTTATCACTCATCTGCTGAATAAAATCGTCCTGATAGTGATTCCAACAAAAATTATCGATATAGTCGTGGTGTGGACTGTGCTATACTTTTCATTTTATTCTTTCATTTCATTTTTAAAACGATATCTTTATCGTTATAGTTTACATACTTGTTGTGAACCTTTAGACTTCATAAACAAATACATCTAAAGATACATAATAAAAATGATTTGCAAACACTGTTTGTTTACACCATTTTGGCCCAGTTTTTTGTTCTGTTTCAATTCCAGCATTGTTATTTGTCCTCAATTCTCTCTTTTCGTCCATTCTCTACTTCTTATAGTTTCCAAACTGAATGGCCAGTCGGTCTCCAACGCAGCGAAAAGTGGCAGGCTGTACCTCCCAGTAGTTAACCAGGTTGCCATAGAGGCTAATGCCATTGTAGAAGCTCCTCTTCATGCCGTAACGCTGAGGACAGAAGTCATTAACATCCACTCGACTTATGTTGTTGGAATGAAGGTAGACCACCTGAAAAACAAAGCAAAAATCAATGATCGTGCATGTGTGAATGGGTCAATTTTTGGTCATGTTTGATATCTCGCACCTGCAGGTACTTCATGTCTGGCAGACCCCTGGGGACGCGGGTAAGCCGGTTGTTTTCCAAATGCAGCTCCCTGAGATTAGGGACGTATGATAGGCTGCCGTTCTCAATCATCCGGATGTGGTTGAAACCCAGACCCAATCTGGCAAACAAGCACAACAATGAATAAGCAACAGACAATAGATGGGCCGCACACATTGTGACAGGCATCTAGTGAGGTGGAAACACAATAGACTGGAAACACTGTGAACAGGCACTGGGTCAACTGCAGCCCCGCAGGACAAACTGCACAATAAAAATCCAGCACATGCAGGCTTTTTTCAGCAAAAAGAGATTTGCATGAGTGAGATCAAAATCAGGGTTATTATTTCACTTTTATTTTGTTTTTAATATCAGTTTAGTTGATGTTTGCTTTAATGAAAATGATTTTTTTGGTTTTATTTAAATTCCTTACTGTTTTCATCCCAAATAACATACAAATTGTGTATAAGATACAATAATAAATAATTAATACCAGCAAAATTATTAAAGTCATTTGTCAAGTTTATACCAAGACAGCTGCAGTACAATGAAATGTTCCACTGCGGGTACATTTAGAAGTATTTGTAAGTGCCATCACTCAGACATCTCTAGGGCAACTATGATTCAGCTCCATCAGATGGGCCACACAGGAGAGCATCTAGTCACAGGATTTGCCAAAGTTAACAAATTCATGGCATATAATCTTTTAAATATAGTAACAATTTTTATTTTGAGGCCATTTGGATTGACCATGTGAGAATGAATTATTTTGTGTTGTTTTTGCATTATTCCATGGATTAACTTGACTTCTGAACACTAGGTATTATTATGATTTCAGACCAATCATCATCAAACAGTGGTAGCTTGGATTACATGTGTTACATTGTGTTACATCAGACAATCCCACTCTGCCTAGTTACTAGTATTTGATCAGAGTCCAATACATTAACCAACTGAGTTTTTGTGGGAGATGTTTATGTCTTGTTAATAATGTATTGATTTCATAATTATTATTTTCTTTACTTATTTTTTTTTTGTATCTGTCATATTGCACATGATTTGGATTTGGCTCAGTCTAAAAAAGTCAGAGTACTGTATGTGTCAAATTCAAGTACAAGTCTGCCCAAGTATGTCCGAATTCATTCATAATTCCAGCCCGAGTCCACATCTGAGTCCAAGTACCCCAACTCTACTAAAGTCAGACCATCTAGAATTGACTAAAATTGCAAAACAACAACAAAACACTTTATCTGTAGTGTTTTATGTTTTTAGTGTGTTATAATGTACCCTTCAATTTCAGTTTAGTTTTTTGCAAACATCAATTTTCTTAATTTACTTAAAAGATTACACAGATTAAACTGCCAATTGTGATTTTTGAGCAATCCTTGACTTTGAGTGAAATAACTGCAGCTGTTTTCAGTAAAAATATACACAAACGTATGATTGGTAACAAGTTTAACTGTGTATTTTGTATAAAAAAAATTGTCTCTTCTAAACTAAACTAATAGTAAACATTTTGCCTCCTACCCCCTCCCCACACCCACACATCATTAAATTGTGATACACCAGGTGGCGCTGCTGCTTTATAGAGAGCCCACAGGCTGGGAACAGGCATGTTTGTGTGTTGGAGTGTAGGAGAGTCATGATTGGCTTCACCTGTACAGGTGTTTATAGCGGCTCAGGTCCTCTAGTTCAATGGCCTGGATCTGGTTATTGTCCAAGTGGAGCTCGTGAAGACTGTCAGGGAAGTCTGGAAGGAGAGGAACATTCGTCATTATATAATTGGATGTGGCACTACGTCTCTGCTCTTAACATTACATCAAAACTCATGCAAATTGTGATTTATGACCAAAGATATTCCTAAAGCTCATTCAAGTGAGAAACTGCACAGAGTAATTATCTAAATGTTCTTTCTGAAAATGAATACAAGAACAATGTTCACTCTTTAATAACTTTTATGATTATTCTTAAGGATCACCTTTTGGTATTCCAGTGAGGTTGGACTCGGAGATTCGCAGGTAGTTGAGTTTCAGGCCTTTAAAAGCGCCAGGCTCAAAGCCGCTGTTCTGAATAGGGTTTCCGCCCATCTCTATAAGAAGCATTCAACATCAAACAGAATATCCCATCACAAAAACCAGTAGGCTCCATCTAAAAAAGGAAATGGTTTGGTCAGACTGTAACTTCTATACCACATAATGGCGAGCGCGCATACAAACCAATGCAGTTCATGCTGCCCAGACCAGAGAACGTTCCTTCTGCAACCCTCTTAATACGGTTGTCATGAATGCGCAGCTCCACCAGGGATGGGGGAAGGTTCTTGGGTACCACTGTCAGGAGGTTATGGGAAAAATACAGCTTTTTTAAGTGTAAGAGGGGTGCGAAGGTTTGAGGGTGGACTTTGGAGATCTTGTTGTTGACCAGTGACAGAGCCTGGCGGGAGACAGGAAGACGTTAGCATTCGGTTCACAGAAAGTCATGAAGACATGATTAATAATAGCTTGACCATGAGCATTAAATATGTACACAAAATTAAATGACTTATAAATGATGGTATAACTTAATGTCTTTTCTTCTTCTTCTTCTTTTACAGGCCATGTCAAATATTGTGATTGGTGAGAGCGGCTGAGTAAATATTAGGGATAAATATAGGGGATAATATGAGTTCTAAGAAGGGAACTAAAACATTCAGTTTGGCACCAGCATGTGTTTCCCGAACTACAGGAACATTCTCCTTCAGAGACTTGAACTGTTTGAACACCCTGTCAGGCTGTTTTGCCAAACGTAAAGTAAAGCGTGCTGCAACGACAGACCAATTTTTCAAAAGCTAGCCAAAACATGCTTGTCTCATTGTTTCTAATGTAAAATACATAAAATAAAAATCTTAAATATTAATGTTAAAATGTAAATATTCAATCTAAATGTACATCTTAATCTACAGCATTAAAGTAAATAGCAACATATTTAGCTAATATGGAGCTTGATGGGATGCATCAGCCAACGGCGAATAAAACTCCTAATAGACTCCTAAATAGATATTTGACCACGTTTTGTTGTTAAAAATGATGAAGTAACAGTAAAAGATTAATTTATAAAAAGAGTGCACCTCAAAACATATACACCATAACAGGAGTTCTTACCTTTGTCACAAAAAATCTACTCCGCTTCCCTTTTCCCTATCACTTGTTTTAGTAATCATCATAAATTATATATCATTTGAAAGCTTAAATACTCCAAATTCATCTTATGAAAACCATTTTGAAATCAGACACTGCGTTACCATGGAAATCATACTTTAAAATCTTATAGCGTGCTCCTCCCCCTTAGTGGGAGGGGTCATATTCCATATATATTTCGGTCTTTTAGAATCAAAACCTTTCATAATCTTGACAAAATACATATCATTGGAAAGGTCTGAGTCTCAAGATTCCATATTTGTTGGTTATTTTGTCATAGACATAATATTGAAAGAGAAATTGATACATTTGTGACTGAAAAATGCATCCAAAAAATTCAATGGAGTTTCAATGGCCCCCGGTGGCTTTTTGTGGTATAACGCCTAAACAAAATTGCATATGAACCTAAATTTTTTTTATATCAACTTCAAATTTGGAACACAACTTATTTAGACATATGGCTTTCATTTTATAGCAATTTTGGATTAAAACATATTTTATAAAATATTTATTTTATATAAAATATAATAAAAATAAAATAATAAATGTATTTACAGTAAATGTAAACTTCTATAACTTTTTTATGCTTTCATTTTTTTAAATGATTTCACTTCTGCAATAATCTGCAGATTGTGTTCTTTAAAAAGAGACCAACCTTTGGTCTGTATTCAAAAGTGTTTATGAATTATAACAATTTAAGTGTGAATAGTGTACTTTCACGTCTATGTTCAAAAATGGGGGTGACCGTTAAAAGGTTAAGATCCAGAAAGGTAGTAAGAACATTGTTAAAACAGTCCATGTGACATCAGTGGTTCAACCCTAATTTTCTGAAGATACGAGAATACGTTTTGTGCGAGAAAAAACAAAACAAAAGTAACATCTTTATTCAATAATTTGTTATTTATGATGCAACCATGCAATGTGAGTACCACAATGCATGGTTGCATCATAAATAAAATAAAATTAAGGATGAACCACTGATGTGACATGGACTATTACTGCCTTTCTGGGCCGTGAACACAGTTGCGTTACTATGTAGAGTCAAAAAGCTCTCGGACTTCATCAAAAATATCTTCATTTGTTTTCTGAAGAAGAACAAAGGTCTTATGTGATTTGAACGAAATGAAGGTGAGTAATTAATGACATAATTTTAATTTTTGGATGACCTATCCCTTTAATGAGGAGTAGAATTTCACCCTTCACCCTCTCTAGTTCTCATTTCTTTGATCACCATCAGTGTCTTACATAGAGGTATGTAAGTCCTTTGAAGTCATTCTCCTTCAGTTCTGTAATGCGGTTGTTCTGCAGGTCCAGGAGTTTGGTGTCTCTGGGAATTTCCTTTGGCACTACAGTCAAACCTAAACATGAAGACAAGATGTTTACAGCTAATTTAAAGCTTGTAGGATATAGAGCATACAGATCTGTATACAAATGACTGTACAGAGAGACCATTAGCTCGCCATCTGGTCTGGATTTCCCCATGACAGGGTTTTTTATTCGACATCAAAATAACAGAATTAAATCATGAATACAATTGAAGATCTTAACAATTACAGCATGTCTCTTGAGTCAGGTTTATATTTGCATCAGTTTATCTTTATATTAGAGGCGGGTGACCTGAGGATGTTCTGCCAGCACTTTAAATGTGCACTTTAAAAATCATTTGGATTCTTTTGCCACACAAGGACCACATCACAAAACTATATGTAAACTCTGGCAGAACCACATCAAAGCACAAATCCAGCATTGTGTCTGTTTTAACAGTAAACTGTCCAAGATTCTAAATCAGGCCAATGATTCATGATGATTTCCAGCAGAGCCCAATAATTTATACTAGGTTGGGTTCAACCTCTGTTGCCTTCCAGCCATTTATAATGTTCTCCAGAACCACAACTGCCAAGCCAGGCAGGAGCAAAAAGTGAAATCATTGAGATATTAAGCATATCAAAGGAATATACTGATATATTTTGGATTAAATAATAAAAACGTAATCTCTACAGACAGCATCTGTGGCCTGCAGTCAATTACCACAGAAAACCATTTTGACTTGTTTTTCATTAGTGAAAAAACAACTTCTGTATACTTTAATCAACTCAGCATTTACACAGAAAAGACTTTTGTGCTTCTGTGTGTCTTAGTATTTAATATGCTCCTTATTCAGATCTAGGGAACTGCCATTATCACATTAGCTTCGCATTTATTTATTTTTTTGGACTTTACTTTTTTGCAAATGTCAAGTGAACCTGGGACGAATTACCTTCACAATGTACACTGAACACAAACTTTGATGCCAAGTGCCTCATACTTTTTAAAGGAAACATATCAGCATTCTATGATATCAGTCTTATATACACTGTAGAACATGGAAAACAGAATGTTTATAGAGCATTTTTAAAGAAATTAATACTTTTAATCAGCAAGGATGCATTAAATTAATCAAAAGTGACTGACACATTAAGACACGTTTAATGTCACAAAAGATTTCAACAAAAGATGTCATTTTGAACTTTCTATTTCTTAAAACAATTAGGAAAAAATGGATCATAGTTTCCACAAAATATGAACCATTACAACTGTTTTCAACATTAAAAATAATAAGAATTGTCAAATCAACAAATCAGAATTATTTCTGAGGGATCATGTGGCACTGAAGAATGAATTGCTGCTGGAAAATTCAGCTTTGCATCACAGGAATAAAGTACATTTTAAAATATTCAGATAGAAAATAGTTACTTTAAATTGTAATCATATTTCACGTAATTACACAGTTTTTCCTGTATTTTTATGCAAACTAATTATGCAGTGTTTGCATCGTAATTTTATGCAAATGAAATTAGGAATACTAGAATTTATTAGCAAACACTAAATAGAGCAACCATTAACAATTTGATTAATTAACAGAACTGTTTTGGGTTTTAGGTCTAAGGGGGATAAAATATTGCATGATAGTAGCAGAAAATCACGTATGAGCATTAAATATTATTTGAAAACTTAATTTTCTAAGAATTGTATGCATTTTAATCATTGTTTAAAAAAAAAAAAAATCAGAAAAGCTCAAGTCAAAGATCTTTCCTGTTTTCCTTTCACAATAGTTCTTCCCAGCCATCTGCCCACCTGCCACTCAAACCAACAAGTGCTCAGTAACCGGTCAACCGCTGACAAACCCAATGCCAAACCCCAGAGCACAGCACATCACATCTACACATCCTAGTAGGAACATATTTTATGATGAAGGCATATGACCACCTAAATATATACACAATTATGAGCATCTGTTGTAAATAAGTATCACCATCAATTCAATTACAGCCTACATGGCAGAATAACTTCCATATATGAAAGAAAATAAAAGAGTGCAGTGGACGGATCAGTGTATCACAAGCAAACCTTCATGGGAGGAAGCATAGAAAGAACCGCCTAAAGCAAAGGCTGTATTTTTCAATTTTTATATCAAATCCACAGGCATAAACAAAGATGCAATGACATTTTACGAAAACAAAAACACTTGCAAAGACCAAAACACATGGCATAAAGCATCCATGCACACATGCAAACATAGTCAGACACGCACAAACTAAAAAGGAATACATATAATTAAAATAATAATAACTCCAAATTCCAAAGTTCTTGTTGCTTCTGTCAGTTTGATGGCTGTAAATGTTCTATGAGGATCATAACTTGAGCAAACTTGGCGGGAGAATGAAAGAAAGTGTGTGTCCTTAAGTATGACTACAGTTACAGAGGAGCTTCAATGGGTGCTATTGGTGCCATGCAGAAAAAAAAATACACAAACTGGGTAAATTTAGTCAGAAATATAAGGTTTTATCCAATTTCTGGAGACTCCATCTAACCTTCTAGCTTTCCCAGACACTAAAAAGTCAAGCTCCAGCACTGCTTCATGGGTGCACACATACATGGTGGTTAGTTTGTTTGTTTTGTGTTGATATAATTCTTGTACATATGTTTGTCCATCCACAGTTCATGTATTTAGATTTGGAAACTGAGTGATCGCTGAAAAGTACAACATTAATTTGAATGACAAAAAAGTTCCAACAAGGTGAGAGTACATGGTTTAACCAATCGGTTCAGTTAACACATTCCTCTTTGACTGTAGGTCTGTTATTTCCTATCTGTGGAAAAGAAAACAAGACCTTCTAAAAGCAATCGCAATGAAATGAATTGGCCCCTGTAAAAAAAAAAAATTTAGGCCTAAATGACCACTTTTGTGGATGTACTGCTGACAAGACATAACCCAGGACTATTTCCGGCCTTCTGAAATAAAAAAGCATTCATCAAATACTTCAGAATCTTCATCACTTCTCTTTCTCCCTCGCACATTCCTTTTCACTTTCCATGTCTATCTCTCAGACACTGTCTTCCTCAGAGGTGGGTAGTAACGAGTTACATTTACTTCGTTACATTTACTTGAGTAATTTTTCGGGGTAACTAATACTTTTCGGAGTATATTTAAAGATGGGTACTTTATACTCTTACTTGAGTAAATTTTTTGGGAAAAATCTGTACTTTTACTTCGTTACTGTGGCCGACGCCCCTCTCGTTACTTTATCTTAAAGCAATAAATGTTATAAATGCTTCAGTTTATTCCAAACACGCCGTCTACTTTTCTCTTGGCAATGAGCGATGCCCATTCGCGAATGATTCATTCTTTTGAGTCAATTCTGTTCAAAGGCTTGATCAAACCAATTGGCAAACGAGTGAATTGGTTCATGAATCAGTTTGAATGAGTCGTTCAGTTCCCTGCTTCACGAGCTGAGCGTCTGAAGCAGTTCACTCAGAGTTGTAACGTTTAAGAATATCAGCAGCGCTGAAAACGAGGCTATGGAACTGCACTGAATTGAAAGCAAATCTACAAAGGCTATTATTTGCTTGCGATGGAGATCCTTATTAGATGAACACCACGTGTGCTGTCTACTGTTTAACAGGTAATAACTTGGGCTACATTCGATTACAGTACACGATACCACTGTGACATTAGTTTGTTGTACGTGTGTGGCTTATAACAGAGGGGAGTCAAGTTGAATGCAGCTTCCAAAAGACAAAAAAATAGCCGATTAAGATTTTATTAATTTTAATACAATCACACCGGTGCGAGTACGTTCAACAAGTCATATCAGCTGCTAAATTCAGATCTGTGATAGCTTGCTGGCGCTGAGCCAGAGACAGACGCGTTTTTACAGCGTTGCGCATTATAACCAATCACACAAGATTCTGTTGAGCTTTTGAATGCAATGGCCAATCAGAGGTGTTCAGATGAGTCATCGCTAAAATGCCGGTGCTTCCTTCACTCGCTCACTGAATGGAGACCTCTTTCTGGCGAATTCTCTCGTCAGAAACAACAAAGTGCAGATGTGTGTACGAATCTATAATTAAGATATTGATTTCATAGTGTTAACAGTTTCAGTGATTTTAATGGGAGTTTCTGAGAGTGATTGAAATCTAGACATTCAGTGAAAATGATCTTTAATCATGTAGATGTTATTTGCTCTCTTTCTGAACAATGAAAGATTAGTAGCAATATTTATATCACATTAACTTTCAATGTTAAATTCACATTAAATATAAAGTCAGTCGTATTAAAAATATGTTATGGCATGACACCTATATTTGTTACTTAAGTAAACAGACAGGGTTTTATAATAAATTACATAAATTGGAGTAAAGGCTGATGAAATATATACATTTATACACACACACATACATTACATACATTTTATCTATTTATCTAAATAAAAATAGGCTCCGTATATATGACCCAAAGTAACTAGTAACTAACTACTTGAGTAGATTTTTTATCCGATACTCTTTTACTCTTACTCAAGTAACTATTCAAGACTAGCACTTTTACTTTTACTTGAGTAAATATTTCTAGAATTACTTTTACTTTTACTTGAGTAAAGTTTTTGGGTACTCTACCCACCTCTGGTCTTCCTGTAAAACATCCTGTGTGTGTCATAAAAACAACACAGAACCACTCTTACAGCTAAAGTAAGAGTTTTTTACTGAACATACTCACATACTGTATATGTAAGAAGATACCGGTAACATTGACTATTTTAGAGCCCACACCAACAGACAATGCTTCATTTTATTGCTAGTTTATTTTATTGTGTTTTGCTAGTTTGTCATCTGCCACTTTATTCTGACTGGCTGTTCATCTAATGGAAAAATCATTCGATAGATAGATAGATAGATAGATAGATAGATAGATAGATAGATAGATAGATAGATAGATAGATAGATAGATAGATAGATACTCACTTAGATCTGAGCACTGCACCACATTGAGCTGACAATGGCAACCAAAGGGGCATGAAGACACATCTGGCGGCAGCTCCTCCACAGCTGAACCCTCCTCATCTCTCATCATTACCGTCATCAGATCCCCCACTTCTCCATCCATAGCAAAGTCCCAGAATCCTCTCTGCTCAAAGGGTAGAGCCAATGAGGGAGCAGTCAGACTGCAGACATTGAGCAGCAGGAGCAGGAAAGAGTGGCAGGAGAACATCTCCGATAAACAGAGACTCACACACACACAGACCTGAGAGAGGAAGAGACAAAAAGAGATTAATCATTGTTCATTTCATTTAACATTACTGTTTTTATATGTGACTGTGTATATCCTGTTCTGAGTGTGATTGTTATAACCTTTCACACACACACATACAGAGCCTTTAGTTTGGAGCTGAATGTGTTAATTAGGTAAAGGACGATGTTAATAAGACTCTATGTCCTCTCTTCAAGTTTAGCCCACAGGCCATTTCCTCAGTTCTGTTTATAATAATTATAACAGATTTCACACAGTTCAGCAACGGAACAGGATGGAACTAGGTTGTTATTGGGTGGTTTGGTTTATATTGTAACATTGCCATCTGAATATGAATACATCATTCAGCACTGGACATGCCCACCCTGAGAAACACTAAACGCTTTAACATGGACATGAAAACATTACTCAAAAGTACTGTTATTCAAGTACTTTTTGCATAAAGTAGTTTGTTTGATGTTCAAAACATCTTTTGGTATCATCTTCTGACATTTAAAAAAAAAAGCGAAGGGGAAACTAAAGAGACCAGCGGTGAGTCTGTGTCTGGAGGACAGGTCTGGTCAGACGGTGTGTGGTGGTGGAAAAAGTCAAACTGGCCTTCTTAAAACATATCTTAAAACAAGCCATTCATTAGACAGGAAGGAGGTAGGAGGGGATATTTCTGACAGTCCCTGTTTGTGTGTGACTAAAGGGTGGGGAGCCACTCATGATGTCATTTCTCAATGTCTTCCAGCTGAGTCCTGTGACATCACCAGTCAGTTTGGGGCTGCGATGTGGTTAAGGATCTGGGGTCCGCAGAACCCACCAGAGGACTGTGATGATACCCTAAACATGGGCCTGTAACCTAAACCGCAAACCCTGTTCAGCCACATACCCCCCACCTGTCAGTTTCTGACTTAACCTTGGCCTGTGTGTTGAACCTGATCTAACCAAAGCCTAAAATTAAAGCCAACTCCTGCTCTAAACCCAAATCAACACCCTAAAGTCAACCTGCATCCCGAACTAATGTGATACCTCAAGCAATATAACATTACAATTATCCTTTAAATAAACCAGCTGGGGAAACCATTTCATTAAATCTCACTGCCATCATAGACGATTGTCTTCACAAGTGAGTCACAACACTTTAATCCATAGTATTCCCTATACATGCTGGGAAGAAACACATGTGGATGAGTGAGAGGAGCCAGATGTCAGTGAATGTCATGTTTCCCAAGAGAGAAACTCAATGTCTTCCCGTCACAATTTACAGCCACATTCAAATCTGTTCCCTCAACAACTTTATAAGTTAGGAAGTGAAGATTGAAAAGGTATGAAAAGCATTCAAAATACTCAACCAAACGGAGATCAATTATGTTTCTTTTTGTTTGTCCTCGAGGTACAACTAAAACAAATTACAATATAATGGATGTATAATATGGATATACTGGATAAATTATATTTTCTATCCTATGAATCCAAGAAGACCTTACAAAGTTAGATAATGTCTGCTGTAACAACACTATGGCAGGCATAATATAATATATTATAATATAGTTTATTTGCATCCAAGAAGACCTCTTCTGAACTTATTTTTTTGTTTATTTCTAAGTTAGATAATATCTGCTATAACATTTGTCATTCAGATATGAACAATAAATTGAGGGACACCCATAGGTCAAAAAACTAGCCTCAGTTCCTATGCATAGCAAACTCACAGTAAAGCCTCCCGTTAAGCTTAGAGGGATCCCACACAAACATTGTTCATGTAAATGTGTCCGTTGAGTCCTTTATGTCTCTCATTTCACACAGCGTCTGTGTCATTAACTGAGTAATGAGCATGGATGCTTTTGCCGTTCCCCTTGGCTACTCCTCAATCATCTTCTGTGAACGTTCACTCTTGAACAGAAAGATCCAACAGAAAGATCTTTGAAATGACTACAAACAGACATTTACATTTAAAATTTGTCATGGTGCCTGACAGTTCCCAGAGCTGATATGTCGCTGATCCAAACATTTGCTAAATATAAATTCATTCAAAGTAGGCATTAAAGCCTAAAGTATCCAATGGAATCCCATTCTTCATCCTGACATGCCAACATCTATGTGTGTTCCTCTCATATTGTCTGCCCATCTTTCACTTTAAAGTCAAAAACATAGAAAAGCGACAGCCTTTTTTTTATGCTGCTGACCTGGAATAAAAGCAAACAGGGAAGAAAATGTACCCATTATAAAAATAGCGGCTAAATTATACCGTGCTCCTCAAAAAAAGTTTGGTTTGGACTGGCCAGAGGAATGCGAGGAGAGGGCCGATGCACAAATACACACAAGTCCTTGCATCCTGCTCTTCATGGAAGAGTTTGAAAACTATATGTTATTTATGAACACAAGCATCATAATATGGGTAAGTATATGTGTCATTTTTATGAGATAAAATACTGTTCCAAGCAGAAACCCTTTAATTAGAAGCTGCTCAACAAAACAAGGTGTCTTGAGTGGGATGTCAAAAGTTAGGTTTGCACATCAACAGAATACACTTGTGCTGCTGTGCTAAATAAAGCTATGCAGGCCACAGTACTGGAAACAATACTGTCACAAATGTGACAGAAAGTGTCTTAACATTATTAAAATCTAGATGAGAAAACTTTTTCTATTTCATTTTGTTAAAATGCATGCCAGTGTGTCAAAAAAAGCTGTTATGATTCTTTAGGGTTTCCATTAAAAAGTGAACATTTAAATTGATGTCCCCTTTAAGAACTGCTTGTTTATAATGAGTAATTTTAAGGATTCACAAAACAACCTCAGACTCAGTGGAGAGTGAATCCCTTATCCACTCAGTTGATTAGTTCAGAGTTAGTCATTTTGATTCAAATTCTGATTCAAAATGAACCAGAGCCATAAGTGTGACTTAAAAATTAGTGAGACTTACTAAAGATCTGATTCAGACCTGTTGGTAAATATACAGTACTTGTGATCCCAACTCATATTGGTGACAGAATGGAGGAAGAAATCTTGGGAGAAACCATGCTCTTGAGTCAAAGCAGCTTTACAGTATTAAATAGGAAAATAGTGTTTCAATAATGCAAAAGGGCAACCGTAAACACTCAATTTTCAGTTAAAGACAGTTCTTCATTGAATTCAGTGATGTCATCATCCAGCTCAGTTCAGTTTAAATAGTATCTGTTCAATCAAGTCAACAATATTGCTGGAAAATAAGTGTCCCCAACTAAGCAAGCCAGAGAAGACAGCGGAAAGGAACCAAAAGTCCATCGGTGACAGAATGGAGGAAACAACTTTGGGAGAAACCAAGCTCTGGAGTTGACTATACAATTCTGTGGAGATTAAAGGGTTAGTTCACCCAAATATGCATTCACGAGTTCACCCTTACATCTAATCTGAAGGCAAATAGTAG
The DNA here is from genome assembly GCF_003368295.1 of Carassius auratus. Taxonomy (NCBI): domain Eukaryota; kingdom Metazoa; phylum Chordata; class Actinopteri; order Cypriniformes; family Cyprinidae; genus Carassius; species Carassius auratus. The sequence continues at coordinate 897,365 of NW_020523328.1, forward strand.
GCATATTTTGGCGTGCTGTCCTGGGGGAGGGGTCCGGGCCCGGAGCATAGCCCAAACCCAAATAACTCCCCCTATCCCTAATTTGGGATAAATAGATTAGAAGTGAGGAGTTGGGGTGGAGGAGGGATGCCGAAAAACTGTTGTGGGACAGGAGGTAGGAAGGCTGGATATATACTGTATACGCTTGTGTGCTAACGAGATGCACCTGTGCCAAATTGGATGATTATCTGATCGTGCTTCTCCCGAACTTTGTTAATAAAACCACATTTAATCCACAAATGAGTTAAGCTGTTAACTTTTTTAATGTGGCTGACACTCCCTCTGAGTTAAAACAAACCAATATCCCGGAGTAATTCATGTTCTTGACTCAAGAACGAGTCAATGTTTTTTCGTTCATTATCTGGCTCGGCTTGGTGTTCATCTTCAGTTCTCTCTTCACATAAGTTCAGTCAGTGTACTGTTTGAGTGCATGCATTACTCCGGGATATTGGTTTGTTTTAACTCAGAGGGAGTGTCAGCCACATTAAAAAAGTTAACAGCTTAAGTCATTTGTGGATTAATGCGTATTGGAGACACGAACCGTTTTAAACGATTCAGTTCGATTTGATGAACTGGTTCAAGAAGATCCGGTTACATCGAGTGATTTGTTCGCTAACCGGATATCACTACACTGCAGTCTTTTTCAAATTTTACAACAAACACGGAAGAGAACACAATGCTGAATAAAGTTGTAGTTTTTGTTATTTTTGGACCAAAATGTATTTTCAATGCATCAACAAATTCTAACTGACCCTGATTTTTTTCTTCCCTTTCTGGACATGGACAGTATACCGTACACACAGTTTCAATGGAGGGACTGAGAGCTCTCGGACTAAATCTAAAATATCTTAAACTGTGTTCCGAAGATGAACGAACGACATGAGGGTGAGTTTTTAATGACATAATTTTGATTTTTGGGTGAACTAACCCTTTAACTAGCTCATGGCCACTTTGCCGTGCCATTACAATCACGGTTTATTTGATTTTGTTGTGAGAAATGCAGAAACTTTGTGATGAGTAATAAATCGTTTTCAATAACTGATAGTTTGATTATATATTTTTAAACACTGGAAAAATAATGCTTGATTTTCTGTTGAAGTTACATTTTGTCTCTGTATTATTTTTTGTCCGATACACTTATGAAACAATGTTCTTTAATATTTAGATCTTGAGCATCAATACATGTCTTTTCTCTTGATTAAAACAATTAATTTCTAAATCCCCACCTAGTCCGGTGTTTCTGAAAAAAAAATTGACAGAAATTACAGTAATAGACAGTAACTAAATGTCAGATTTTAATAAGGCACACAGCAGACGCCTCTCCCAAAATGTCAGACTTAGCAGTGCCCACACAGAGTTCTCTCTGAACACTGCAGCATGTTTCACTTGATTACTGTAATAAAAATAATAAAACACAACACTAACACATTAGCCAAAAAGGGAATTTCCCTGCACACTGTGAGCTGTGTTTATGTCAGATTTTTATGTCTTTAATACTCGTTCATAGAGTTAAGCCTGAAAAGCTAAAAGCCAAGGCTATGGCATGCCTGTCATTGAATTATACAGTGAACCAAAATCTATAAATAAGACAAGAGACAAAATATCAGAGTGCAGAAATATGAAGAAAAAAACACCGTACAGATATTTGAACAGAGACCTAGGCAGTTATCAGTATAAATGTTTATCTGTGGTTTTGTGAAAACTTTTAGGGATACTAAAATTCAAAGACTTTATTTAGAGTATTGCCATATTCCGTTTTTGACAGGAATAAAAATCAGTTTGTAAGGGATAGAAGTACAGTGTGTTCAGTGGCTTGTAATGTTGTTTAACAACATACTGACTCACTGTTCAGCTAACAAAAATGTCTTTCTCAAAAAACAAAAAACAAAAAAACAAAACTTTCAGTGGACAAAACTATAAAGCTGTTTAAAAGTTGTGGTATTCTGTGATCTAGGACCTTATAAAGTGCATGCCATTGTAATGGCTAGTCTATCCCTCACAGGCTTGTTTTCATCCTCACTAAATTCAATATGGTGTCTTACCTAATTAAGGTCTATTGTCATAATCCATAACAATCCGTTTTCTCATTTAATTTCTTAATGTTTTTCGGAATGTCAGTTTATTTTATGTTATGAACAGTAACCAAAAAAAATAACTTTATTTAAAAATGCCCAATAAAATGTAAAATCTCCCTTTTCTGTAAATGTCAAATCAATGTTGTTAGATCACATTATAATGTACAATATAAAATATAGTTAACAATCCTGATAAAGAAAAAGAATATTTGAATAAAAAGTGGGACTGTTATCCAGTTCCTATAGCCTAGTGCTTAGCTCACTGACATATAGAGAAACTGCGCCTCCAGCTGACCTGGGTTTAAATCTTGACACAGGGTCTTTTGCCAGTCCCATTATCGCCTTTTCACCCAACACTTTCCTGTCAATCCTCACTGTCCCATCATCTATAAGCACAAAAACACTCAACTCACCGAGATTAGAAAAGCAGTCATCAGTGAAATGTTGTGAACACAACAAAAGGGATTTGTTGTACTGCTCTGGTATTGTGGTGAAAATTAATTTTAGCCATTGGTTCTTCTG